>NC_068987.1:80815527-80818339 GCF_001194135.2 Octopus bimaculoides
AATGAAAAATATAATTGGAGCTTTGGATTCCAGTGAAGCAGTAACTTTTAACTGTACAAACTCTGCTGATATTCTTTTTGTCTTTTATGCTTTACCTGTTTTAGTCTCTGGACTGGGGCCATACTGGGCTACCACCTTGGAAGGTTTTAGTCAGAGAAACTTATGCTTTTAAGTCTGGGGCTCATTCTATCAGTGTCTATTGCTGCTAGCAATAGGATTGTGTTGTTTCTCAGAAGATAGAAAGTATTGCGTCCTTTATAAAGAGAATGAGAAGAGAGAGAGAGAGAGAGAGAGAGAGAGAGAAAGAGAAAGTGAGAGAAAGAGTGTGTGTGTGTGTGTGTGAGAGAGATAGAGAGAGAGAGATAGAGAGAGAGAGAGAATGATGTGCAAGTTTAAGGTTCAAATACAATGTGTGTGTGTGTGTGTATAAAGTAAACAAAAATGCTATTTAAAATTTACGGCAACTGTTTTGGTAGAATTTATTTAGGATTTTCGAGCGAGATCATTGCCAGTGCCCCTGGACTGGCTCTTGTGTGGGTGGCACATAAAATACACCATTTTGAGTGTGGCCATTGCCAGTACCGCCTGACTGGCCTTCGTGCAGGTGACACGTAAAAGCACCCACTACATGCTTGGAGTGGTTGGCGTTAGGAAGGGCATCCAGCTGTAGAAATTCTGCCAAATCAGATTGGAGCCTGGTGTTGCCATCCGGTTTCACCAGTCCTCAATCAAATCGTCCAACCCATGCTAGTATGGAAAGCGGACGTTAAACGATGATGATGATGATGATGAATGCAGTCCTAAAAGATTATATTATAATTTATAATCCAATGTCATCAGGTAAAATTTTAGAAAGGTAAGATTTGTGAGAGAGAGAGAGAGAGAGAGAGAGTCTAACCCATGCAAGGATGTAAAAATGGATATGTAAATGAATAAACATGCACACCAGACATAGAAGAATTAGCTCATGTTACAATTAGTTGTAAAATCACATAATAGTACAAAAGATACCGGAGTTCATTTCATCAGACTCCAAGAGACCCGACTCTATTCTTAGTGAGCCTCTCCATTAGATAAATGTTGCTTGATTACAATTATTTGTCTGCTTTGAAAATCTGTTTTTATATGCTAGTAAAGACTGGACAGTGAGGTAGAATTTTAAGGCTAGATGCACCTCTTGTCAACAACCCTTATCTATTTTTCAAGTAAGGGAGGTTTTCTTCTAGAAATCTTTGAAAGTACAGAGCAACCAGTCATAATACCAACAAGGTATGTCACTGTTATGAGCATTTCACTCATGCTGTGACAAGCATGAAATGTTAACATTCACATACACACATAATGAGCTTCCTGCAGTTTCCTTCGCGTAAATTCACTCAGAAGACATTGGTAAGCTAAGGACTGTGGTGAAAGATACTTGCCACAGGATCTATGCTATAGGATAAAACTTGAAACTAATTAATCATACAGCTCTCATTAATGAAGCATAGTTTAACAGTTGCTTCAGATCTTAGAATAACTAGAGGAATATACAGGTTTTTCTATAAATGAACACTAATTAGCATAATAACTTAAAAGAAAGAGTAGGAAAAATTTACTCAGGAACACTTGATTAATAATTTAAAATTTCTTAATAGTGCAGGCATGGCTGCATGGTTAAGAACCTTGCTTCCCAATCATGAGGTCTTGAGTTTAGTCCCACTTCACAGTACCTTGTGTGTTTTCTACAATCAGCCCAAGCCAACCAAAGCATTGTGAGTGGATTTGGTAGATGGAAACTGAGAGAAACCTACATATTACATATATATATGTATATAAATTTAAATAGAGGTTTAAAAGCCACTTCAAGAGATAGAAAATGCCCAATGAATTCCTGGTTTGTTACACATTATTTTGTTGTGAATAGTAATATCCCTAAAATAATAGGTTTAAATATAAATCTTGGGTTATTAATATTCAAATTAAAATTCAGAAAGTGGAGAAGTAGTGTTAATATAATTTATTAACTGCAAAATTCAACATGTTCACTTACAGCTGTTTCGATTTTGAACATGTTGAAATTTTAGCTGTTAATAAATTATATTAACACTACTTCTCCATTTTCTGGATTTTGATTTCTATGTGTTTCTGTGCGTATATATATATATATATATATATATATATATATATATATATATATATATATACATACATACTCACATGATATTATTCAGTTGTATTTCAAGATTTCTGGCCAATAGAGAAACAGCTGGTTTCTAACCTAGAGCTAAGACTCCTTCATTGGCATTTCAACAACATCAACACGGTAGTTGTGCATGTTTGTGAATATGTGTGCAATATTTAAAGTCAGTGCATGTGTAGAGTCATGTGTGTGTGTGTGTGTGTGTGTGTGCGTGTGTGCATGTATGTGTGTGTGTGTGTATGCATGTATGTGTTTGTAACTAGATATCATGTGATGGTTGAAAATCATCACATCCACCATCACCATCATCATCATCATCATGCAAGTGAGGCTGTTCATTTTCAGTTTCTGATGAAAACATATCTGACTAACAGGTGATAGTTAGCAACAGCAAGGGCATCCAGCTGTAAAAATTTGAACCTCAACAAATTCTGGCCAACCCATGAAAGCATGGAAAAACTGGAATTTAAATTATGATGCTGATGATGATGACTTACTACATCAAGTATGTTAGCATCCATTGTGTTATCAACATTTCCTGCAGCAGGCGTACCTTGGCAATAACAATTTTCTTCACTCATTCTCTTATATATATATATATAAATATATATAAATATATATATATATATA
>NC_068987.1:80818349-80827649 GCF_001194135.2 Octopus bimaculoides
ATGTATATATAAAAGTATATATGTTCATGCACATGTGTATGTGTGTGGGTGTGTGTGCATAGACCAATTATAAATTCTTTGCTCTGTTTACTGTGAAATGGGAGGTAACTTCCTAAAGAGGTGTAATTAAATGGGCAAACTCAGCTATTCAACAAACAGAAATCAATAAAATGAATTACAACTTAAGAACCGAGGGAGGAGGGGTAATTGTATTAAAAAAAAAAACCCTAGAAGGTGTTACCCCAGCATTGCCGCAGTCCAATGACTGAAACCAGAAGAAAAAAACAGAGAAAAAAGAAAATAGCAAAAAGGAACTAATATGAGAGAAATATCAGTTTTCTTCCAATAACTACAGCAAAAATTCAACTTACCTTACAGTATATATATATATCAATGAAAAATACAATAAAAATCAGATATAAAAATACATTTTATCTTTATCTATTCTTAGTGTCATTTCAATGTTCTAGTTTGCAATCAGATAAAATTTTAGTCAATTTTTAGCTGGAAGCACAAAAAAAACAAAAAAAAACAAAAAAAAAAAACAAAAAAACAAAAAGAAAGTATCTCATTCTTTTATGATTCCTCTTAAATAATATTTTTCTGAACAATCAGTTTATGTAATCTTAATTTACCTTACATTAACTGCAATTTTATTGCATTTTTTTTTTCCACACGACATATTTCATTGTCTAAATACTGTTCTTTGGTTATTAGATATTCTTTAGTTCCAAAGTGGTTGGAAGTGATAGTGATAGTAGTAGTGGCTGTAACTTGCCATCATCACATTGTTGTCACTACTAATACTACTACTACCACTGCTGCCGCTGCCACAACCAACGCCACTATCATCACCATCAGCATCAATGTAATTAGCCTAGCAGTTTCAAACCAGTGATGGAGCCTCAATGTAGCTTCTTGACCTGCTAGAAATAACATCTAAATCTCTTTCAAATCTCACTTTATCATCTCGAAAAGAAAGACACATGGGATAATGTAGCCCTTCTTAGTCAGGTATTTTCAAGTAAATGTGTGTAAAGTAATTAAATGTGTTCAAAATAAATTTCACATATTCTAACCTAAAAATATAATATCAACACATTATCACATTTAGTGCCCACTTTCTCATGCTTGTATGGTTCAGAGGGAGTTTTATGAGGCAGGGTTTCTACAGTTGGATGCTCTTCCTGTCTCCGACCCTTTCCTGTTTCAAAGCAAGGTAAAATTGCCCCATGGCTAGACATGGTTTTGCAGAATATTTTAAATGAATGGCGTTCATTATCCAAACATCACACAATGACAAGATAAGCAGACACAAACACATGCACACACACACACATATATATGTAAAGATTTATTTATATAAACACATTGGGCAAAGTTCAGAGAGCACCTACCCCTGCTGGTGACAAAGGGCCTCTCGCTCAGAGTAAAAGATAGACTGTATGATGCATGTGTGTGAACAGCCATGCTACATGGCAGTGAAACATGGGTTGTGACTGCTGAGGACGTGAATAAGCTTGCAAGGAATGAAGCTAGTATGCTCTGCTGGATGTGTAATGTCAGCATGCATACACGACAGAGTGTAAACACCCTGAGCGAAAATTGGACATAAGAAGCATCAGATGTGGTGTGCAGGAGAGACGACTGCGCTGGTATGGTCATGTGTTGTGAATAGATGAGAACAGCTGGGTGAAAAAGTGTCACACTCTAGCAGTAGAGGGAACCTGTGGAAGAGGTAGACCCAGGAAGACCTGGAATGAGGTGGTGAAGCACAACCTTTGAACGTTGGGCCTCATAGAGGCGACGACAAGTGACCGAGACCTTTGGAGATATGGTGTGTTTGAGAAGACCTAGCAAGCCAAGTGAGATCGTAACCGCAGCCTATGCCAGTGCAGCATAACTGGCCTATTTAAGAGTACCCTTCAATCATTGGGCAGTAAACTGTGCTTGAGAAGACCTGTTGAGTCAAGTGAAGTCATTGTTGTGGCCGATAACAGTACCGCCTGATTGCCACCCGTGCTGGTGGCACATAAAAAGCACCATACATGTGTGGTTGATGCTAGTGTTGCCTGACTGGCTCCCGTGCCCATGGTACGTAAAAAGCACCATTCAAGCGTGGTCAATGCCCGTGCCGCCTGTCTGGCCCTCATGCCAGTGGCACATAAAAAAGCACCCACTTACACTCTCAGAGTGGTTGGCATTAGGAAGAGCATCCAGCTGTAGAAACTTTGTCAGATCAGATTGGAGCCTGGTGCAGCCTTCTGGCTTGCCAGCCCTCAGTCAAACCATCCAACCCATGCCAGCGTAAGCTGGAGGGGAATGAAGGTAGTATGTTCCATTGGATTTGCAACATCAGTGTGCATGACTGACAAAGCACAACAGTGTTGAGAGAAATGTTAGACTTAAGAGTGATTAAATGAAGTATACGGGAGAGGAGAATGTGTTGGCTTGGACATGTGATGTGTATGAAGAAAGACAGCTGTATACAGAAGTGTTTGTCATTGAAAGTGGAAGAGGGAGACCCAGGAACACATGAGATGAAGTGGTGAGGACTGATCTTAGGATGTTGGGGTTTATGGAGGAAATGACAGATGATATGAGGTTCTATAGAAGACCCATCCATGAAACTGAGTGCTAGAAGAGTTGTGTCCCACCCACATGTGACAGCACACTTTTCACCCACTCTACCCTAAGAAACTGAACTACAACTCCTCTTCTAACTGCATCTTTCTCTTCCTCACATTTCCTCTTCATACATTATGATTGTTTTCCAATCGCCTTTCTAGCCCTCACTCTCATGCTCACTGTATCACTGCTCTCCAGACCTCCAACACTCACACCCTATTTTTCTACCCAGGTTCTATGCTCAGATCCTTACTTGTGAGTGTACCCTACCACTAATCCATCTCTCTTCTGCCCTCTCTTACACTTTTGCTGTTTCCTACTCTTCCTAATCTCTCACTTTCCCTTTGGTCACTATCTCTCTCCTCTTGTTTTTCCTCTGACTAGGTAATTAAGTAACTCTTTTACATCAGCACACTTGTTTCTGACCTCTTTCTTGTACCTTGCTCCCACTCTCTATCTCTTGTCTCTCTCTCACTTGGCAACCATGTACCTCCTGTATATCAATACACCTATTTCTGCCTCTATATTTCTCTGTTACATACTAACCTTTCATCATTTGATAGTGGATCACCTCTAATCCTGCCTTTTTGTAGCAAGACACTTGTCTCTGTCTCTGTCTCTTAGTCACACTCTAACCTTTCATCCTCTGACACAAGTTCCTCTCCTCAAATGCCCCTGCCTCTCTCATAATTATTTGTCTTGTGAGTTACTTGGTTACCCTGCCAGTGCTGGTGCTATGTTAAAAGCATCCAGTCCACACTGTAACATGGTTGGTGGTTGGAAGGGAATCCAGCTGTAAAAATCATGCCAAAACTAACATAAAAAGCACTGAGTACACTTTGTGGAGCGGTTGATGTTAGGAAGGGCATCCAGCCGTAAAATTCCTGTCAAAGCAGACACAGAAGCATAAGGCAGTTTTTCTACCTGGCCAGCTCCTGTCAACTGTCCTACACATGCATGTATGCAAGATAGACATTAAACAATGATGATTACATATATATATATATATATATATATATCTATATATATATACAAGAGGCAAGTGAAATCGAAATAACTTCGACGGATGGCACCCATGCCAACGTCGTCTCCTTCATTGGACACAGAAACTCGGCTTGTGAAGACCTGTTGAGGCAAGCGAAAGCGAAATCGTGATGGCACCTATGCCCTGGCACTTGTGTCGGTGGCAAGTGTAAGGACATTCGAGCGAGATTGTTACCAGTACCGCTGGCCTGGCTCCCGTGAAGGTGGCACGTAAAAGACACCATTTTGAGCGTGGACGTTGCCAGTACCGCCTGACTGGCCTTTGTGCCATTGGCACGTAAAAGCACCCACTACACTCTTGGAGTGGTTGGCGTTAGGAAGGGCATCCAGCTGTAGAAACTCTGCCAAATCAGATTGGAGCCTGGTGTAGCCATCTGGTTCACCAGTCCTCAGTCAAATCGTCCAACCCATGCTAGCATGGAAAGCGGACGTTAAACGATGATGATGATGATGATGATGATTACATATCTACATATATATATCTATTGTAAATTTATTTTTTTTGTATATTCACATTTGTGTTGTGCTTGTTTCCATCACTCTCTTCAACGTTTGCTCACTGTTCCCAGCAGCTATTCTCAGACAGACCCTTGGGATCCTACTGTAAGCAACCACCAGCAAATATTTCCGTGGGGGGGACAAACACAGACACACACACACACACACACACACTCACATACGCACATATATACAACGGGCTTCTTTCAGTTTCCGTCTACCAAATCCACTTACAAGGCTTTGGTCAGCCCGAGGCTATAGTAGAAGACACTTGCCCAAGGTGCCACGCAGTGGGACTGAATCTAGAACTATGTGGTTAGTAAGCAAGCTACTTACCACACAGCCACACCTGCGCCTATATGTACATTATTTTGTTATAAATATTCACAAAACAGATTCCGCATAAGAAAAATATATATATATATATATATATATATATATATATACAAAAAAAGAAACAATAGTTAAATCAGTGTTAATATATTATACAAAGGGAGCAGCTTATACGCCAACTGGAAATAATTAGAAGGGAAAGAAAAAGAAATCAATGCTATTTATATTATTTTGATTCTTTTGCCAAGAACAGGAGACAACTTTGGACAGGTTTCATTCTTATATTATGACCATCTTTGGTGAAGCATATATCTGAAAAGTAGGTTAGGTACCACTCATTTCATGCTTCAGTGGTTAGTAGTAATAAGATTAGTCAGCTGTAAAATCAACTGCATCAACATTATGTAAATTACCAAATTTTATAAAACCATCCGATTAATGTTAACAGAAAAAAAAAATGAATGTAAAATAGTTTTAAAAAAAAGGCAAATTTTATTATTCAAGTTAAGCACTCACTACACACACACACACACACACAGAGTCAAGCAATTTATTAGCTATAAAATCTTTATGCAGCTACTTGATATGTAAGAAGTAGCAGCTAGGTCTTCTTCAAAACATACCCTGTTGTCTTAAAAACTGGATACAGTTCTTTTATATACACTAGTTAATAATGCTGTTTCTCTATACACTGTGTATAGAACAAAGGTGGGATGATAATAGTAGGAATGTTTTTGATCAGAGCTGACTTGGGTTAAACGACAACAACAATAACAACAGCAATCTGTTAGAAAATTAATTTAAGTTTTAATTACCTCTAATTCAAAAGATTGAGCAATGAACTTCTTAACAGTTTCTCTTTTTTTCATTGTCGCTAAGTCATATTTTACTTCTACTGGAACGAGATTATTTTGAGTTTTGAAAAAGTTGTTCCATTCTTTACAAACTCTCTGAGCCAGTTGTCTAACTTTAGTATCTTTGTGGCAGCGTAACCGTTTAACTATGCGACCTGTCGAAATAGAGATCGAAATTCTTTTGATAGTTCTTTTGAAAGCCTTTTTTTAAAACAAAACAGAGAAAAAAAAAGAAAAACAAAATTAAAAAGAAAGAAGAAACAAAGAAAATAAAAAGATAAAACAAGATAAAATTAGTCTATTCTTTTTGTTTTTTTTTTGTTTTACAAAAAATTTAGCCTCATATCACGCACACGAAAAAGATAAGGAAAATAATGTAAAATAATATAACTCAAAGAAGAGCTGAAAATTTACAAAAATACGATAATAAAACTCTATCAACAACAACAACAATAATAATAATAATTATCAATATAGTAATAATTACATTGAGCATGATTGGATCTCAAATAAATAATAACGATAACTACAATCAGCACAACGCGTGGGTTTAGCAATGAGCTGGTATGCTGATCCTGTTCATTTCTTCTATTGATAGTGTCAAAAATATGTAAATTAGTTCATATTTAAAAAGGAAAAATGGAATAGTGTTCTAAATACAAACCCCTATCATGTACACACGCAATGCACATTAGTTTAGGTGTTGCTACTTGTTTGAACTGCACCAGTTATTTTGCTGGAATTATGAACAATTCAATAAATTTGAAAGACATAGAATATTAATATTATTAACAAAAGAGAAGCAAAAATGACGAACAAGGATTGCTTCCAGAATATTAGAATATGATGGAACCAGCAGAACTAGAAGGTACAAATATGCTAAAAAAAAAATAAAAACAAAATTTAATTATCAAATTTACACTGTCTTAGCAAAACATGTTTAACCCTTTTGATACTAATTTGCCTACGATGGCCCGTGGTTCTAAGGTACAAACTTCCTGTTTTAAGTTGTCAAAATTAAAACCTATCAAAATTTCCTGTTAATTTATGCTACAAATACTGAAGTTAATAATGGCAAAGATATTTCATTAAATTCATTTTTTCAAAAGTAATTGAAACCAAAATAGTGTACTGCAGCAAAAATCATCATCATTTAACGTCCACCTTCTATGCTAGCATGGGTTGGATGATTTGACTAGGGACTGGTGAAGCGGCTGGCTACACCAGACTCCAGTCTGATTTGGCAGAGCTTCTACAGCTGGATGCCCTGCCTAACGCCAACCACTCCAAGAGTGTAGTGGGTGATTTTTACGTGCCACTGGCATGAGGGCCAGTCCGGCAGTGTACTGGCAATAGCCATGCTTAAATGGTGTTTTTTATGTGCCACCTGCACAGGTGTCAGTCCAATGTTTTGTTCACATGCCACCGGCACTAGTGCCAGTAAAGCGAAGCTGGAAACGATTGCGCTCAAATGGTGCTTTTTACGTGCTACCAGCATGGGAGCGAGACCGCTGCTCTGGCAGTGATCCCACTCGAATGGTGCTGTTAGCGCTCCACTGGCACGGGTGCCAGTGGTAACAAAATGGTTAATCAACACTAAAGTGTTCATATTTAATACACTGTCTGTACTTAAGTACCTAATTTAAATTAGAATCTCAATCTGAACTCCATCATAACCATGACTGATGCCATGAGACTTCAACACCAGCATGATATACTAATGTATAAAGTTTCAAATATTGGCCAACACTAGTAAAGTATACTACTGTACAATGGTTATCCTGAAAGGGATGCAAAATAAGCATAACTTCTTTTTATTGACTAAGACAGGTCATCCAAATTACACATGTTTATAAAGTAACTCTTCTTTCTGGTCTTCTTCATTGCAAGCCAATAATAGGTTCCAAGTAGAAGCAACTTGCCATTACTGAGTTCTTGACAAAGGAAGAGGAGTGCAGGAAGTTCTTAAAAAGCTGACCAGGGAAAGCAGCTGAATTCTCAGAAAATGTTGCTTCAACAAACACTAAGGCAGGATATAGTGCTGATCTACGAAGTGTCCAAGCAAGTAGATCTGTTGGAATTTTCCATTTCTTGGGAGGATTGCATCAAGGAGACAAATTAGAGTAAGAGGAGGAAACATACTGAGCTGGTTGGGTCATATCAAAGTTAATGGGTGGTAAGCAAGATGTGACCCCCTTTCTAGTAGAATGTAGTGGGTTTGCAAGCCAGTCCTACTGCAAAGCTTACGACATGCTTAGCATGACGGGGGCCAGTTGGCAAAAAGCCATCAGGTTGGCTGTGTATGCAGCAGAGGATGCCTCAAGATGGTTGTGAATCATGAGGTGCAAGCCTTGGAAGGAGCAGTGCTAACTGGACAAATGCTGGGACTTGATCAACCCTGGTTGAGTTACCTGATGTTGAAAGACCTCATGACCCAGAAAACATCACTGATAGTGTGTTCAGGAGTGTCACAGGGTCATATAAGGAAGAACTGTGTTTCTCACACAGAAGAGTGCTTAATTCCTGCTTTTTCAGCCTGAAACAGCTACACTATTTGAATTGCAGCAATGTGCAGTTCAGAATACCCCTTAGTTTTCAGATTGCTCTGTCAAATGTAATACTTATTTATTCACATTGTTTTGAATTAATCTTGCATTATCCTGTAGCTTTGTGATTTGGATGATCTGCATTTATTTTTAGAATGTCATAGCAGTATGGTCAAGAGAGGCTGGACCTGACCTGTTTGAACTTAAAACAAGTAGTAAATTTTGGCTGGATATGGCCAGTTTAAATGCTGAAGGGTTAAGAGTTAATCAAGACATGTAACCTCAGTGGTTACAACTAAATTATTGTTAACAGATTTAATGTACTGAACATTAAAAGCTATTGGAAATACTTACATAGTAAGCAAAATGCAGCAAATATTAGCTCAATAATTAATATCATTTTAATAATTTTAACATGTAGGGGAGACAACTACAGTCATATAAAGTGAAGTCTGTGTTGCTTAGCTGAGGAGGTCTAATCCAGAGTTTTTAGCACTTATTTGGTCACATGTAGACAGACACCTTTTGACTCTGCCACTCTTGACCCAGTGGAACATCCAGGATGTGCCAGCTGCAATGAGAGGGCAGCACCAGCAGTAGGCTGGTACTTAGTTTTCAGTAAAGAGCACTGGAACAGTGTAAAATGAAGTGCCTTACTCAAGGACACAATATACAGTCCAGTCTGGGAATTGAAACCACAGCCTTTATAATCATGAGCATAATATCCTAATTGCTAGGTCACTTACACAAACATATATCTACATAGACATATACATATAAGTGCAAGCATGGCTGTGTGATTAAGAAGTTTCTCTCCCAACCAGATGGTTCCAGGTTCAGTCCTACAGCATGGTACCTTGGCAAGAGTCTTCTGCTATAGTTTTGGACTAACCAAAATCTTGTCAGTTGATTTCATAGACAGAAACTAAAAGAAGCCACTGTATAGGTGTGTGTGTGTGTGTGTACATGAGTGTGTGTGTATGTGGTGTGTGTGTGTATATGTGTGTGAGTGAGTGACTGGTTTTGTATTTCTGTCTAGACATGTGTTTCATGTTGTGGTTGTAAACAATAGCTCTGCTATGGTGTCATTTGCTTGCAACCCACTGTGAAACCATGTTTGGGCTTTTTGATACAGCTTGACATGTAATGTTGTTTTTCTAAACAAAAGGCTTATTTTAGCATTGTTCGTTTTCAGTTCTCTACGTTAGCATGTCTGGGCTGTTTGTTGCCTGATAGACTGGCAGATTATTACTTTACTAGGGAAAAGATTGCAGCTGGCAGCAGGGAGAGCATCCAGTTATGGAAAAGTCTGGCCCAACATACTCCCATCTGACCCATGAAAGCATGGAAAAGTAGACATTAAAGTGATGATTATGACGATCCAATATATATAGAGA
>NC_068987.1:80827659-80832677 GCF_001194135.2 Octopus bimaculoides
GAGAGAGAGAGAGAGAGAGAGAGAGAGAGAGAGAGAGAGAGAGGTGTGGCTGTGTGGTAAGAAGTTTGCTTCGCAGCCACATGGTCCTGGGTTCAATCCCCTTATGTGGCATCATGGGCAAATGCTTTCTGCTACATCTTCAGCCTACCCAAAGTCTTGTGAATGGATATGATAGACAAAAAAGTGAAAAGAGTCAATCACACACACACACACATGCTACATGGCAGTGAAACATGGGCTATGACTGCTGAGGACATGTGTAGACTTGAAAGAAATGAAGCCAGTATGTTCTACAGGATGTGTAATGTCAGTGTGCATACACGACAGGGTGTGAGTGCCCTGAGAGAAAAGTTGGACATAAGAAGCATCAGATGTGGTGTGCAGGAGAGACGACTGCGCTGGTATGGTCATGGGTTGTGAATGGATGAGGACAGCTGTGTGAAAATGTGTCACACTCTAGCAGTAGAGGGAACCTGTGGAAGAGGTAGACCCAGGAAGACCTGGGATGAGTTGGTGAAGCATGACCTTTGAATGTTGGGCCTCACAGAGGCAATGACAAGCGACCAAGACCTTTGAGGTATGCTGTGCTTGAGAAGACCTGGCAAGTCAAGTGAGATTGTAGCCGTGGTCTATGCCAGTGTCGCATGACTGGCCCATTTAAAAGTACCCTTCAATCATCAGGCAATGTGCTGTGTTTGAAAAGACCTGTTGAGTCAAGTGAAATCATTGTCATGGCTGATCCCAGTACTGCCTGACTGGTACTTGTGCTGGTGGCAGGTAAAATGCACCATTCATGTGTAGTCAATGCCAGTGCCACCGGACAGGCTCCTGTGCTGGTGGCATGGAAAAAGCACCATATGAGCATGGTTGATGTCAGCGCCGCCTAACTGGCCTACATGCTGGTGACATGTAAAAAACACTCATTACACTCTTGGAGTGGTTGGCATTAGGAAGGGCATATAGCTGTAGAAACCTTACCAGACCAGACTGGAGCCTGGTGCAGCCTTCTGGCTTGCCACTCCTCAATCAAACGATGATGATGATGAAGGTATATATATATATATATATATATATATATATATATATATATATATATATATATATATATATACACACACACACACACACACACACACATGTGCGCGCACACACACATAGAGAGTGAGAGAACACCATCAAAATAAGAAGGAAAACAATTTTCTTAAAATTTCATTAAATTAGAATATGAAGGAACTGTTGCCGGTATTATCCTGTTGTGATAAAAAGAAAAAAATTCATGACGAGCTAGTTAGAAATCAAAGAAATTTTACTTTGCTATATTTATAACAAACTTTTGTTTCGTGAAAGATACAAACTTTTGTTTTAAAATTGTTAACTTTGCTACATTTTCAAAGAATCAAATTATTTTCAGTTTCAAAAAACACTATTTGACAACTTCCTTTTCATATTCATTCATCAATAATTGCTTATCTAAACTGAATCTTAGTTTCTTAGATAACTGGATTATTTTCTCTTCATTGAATTACAATGAAGAAAGATTCACTTACAGAAAGCTATATATCTTCCCAAAGTGAAGTAATTTTTTGTCATTAGTATTACTCCATTTTTGATAAAGCAATTTACTTCAACAAACTTCTCTCACACCTCCTAACAAAAGTGAGCAGAGAAAAAAATGTATTTTGGTAAATTTATAAGCTATTTTTACATTGAATTCAATTGTTTTTCTTCCTGTTTTATCAAATATGACTATTTTATTTCCTGGAAGATAATTCATTTAAAGCAAACATCATGTGAAAATTAAATAACTAGATAACACTGCACCGGAATAGTAAGACAACATTTTTAAAAAATACAAAAAATCATGATGCAATGCTATTATAAAGAATTATACTGTTTATTTCAGATTGAGATTGCAAGCATTAAATCTCATTTTTAAGATTTCAATAGGAATAAAATTTGTTTATAAAATTTATACCTAATTCAGTGACAAAGTTTGCAAACTGCTTTTCTGTCCTTAACTACCATATTGAGCAAAGTTGTGTAGACAGGTATCATAGCAAGAGATAAGGATTAGAAGAGATTTTACAAGCTTAAAATATCTTTTAATGAAAGATTTGTTAACTATTCTACTTAAAAGTATACATATAACTGCTATCACAAGAAAGTTCAGTGCAACATAATTATCGCTAATGATCAATCAAATTTACCCGTTTGGCAGGAGAAAAGCTCTTGTTTCCAAACTTGAAACAAGATTATTTATTTTCTATTTATGGATTCCAGGAGAGTAAAACATATTTTAGTTCTTAGGGTTTATCATTATTTCAGATACGAAAGCAATGTTGGCTCCTTGAAAGATTTAAGTAGGAAAATGAAGAAAAACAAAATGTTTATATGATAATTGCATGACTACGTGGGTAAGAAACTTGCTTTGCAACCAGGTGGTTCTGAGTTCAGTTCTACAGTGAAGTACCTTGTCAGGTATCTTCTTTAGCCCTGGGTCGTTCAATGTCTTATGAGTGTATTTGGTAGAGGGAAACTGTCTGGAATCTCTTCATATATGTGTGTGTGTGTGTGTGTGTATCATCATCATCATTTAATGCCCATTTTCTATTCTGGTATAGGTTGGATCTACGTATACCTGTGTGTCTTTATGTCTGTCTCCACTACCACTGTCTGATAACTGCTGTTGGTTTGTTCATGTCCTCGTAACTTTGGGCTTAGGGATAAGAGACCAGCAGAATAAAGTATTAGACTTAATAAAAACATTTATGTACTGGGGTTGATGTGCTTGACTAAACCATCTACAAGGTGGTGCTCCAGCATGGCCACAGTCCACACAGTTGACTGAAACAAGTAAACATTCAAAGATAAAAGATTTGGGATATAAATATTTCATAGTTTTTATCTTTCACTTGTTTCAGTCATCGACTGTGGCCATGCTGGGGCACCACCGTGAGGGATTTTTCATCAAATGGATCAACCCCTATACTTGATATTTTAAAGCTTGATACTTTCTCATTCAGTCTCTATTGCTGAAATACTAAGTCACAGCGACGTAAACTCTAGCTGTTGGTGGGGTCCAAACATCGACACAAAGACACATACACAAGTATCAAAACCATAATGATATCCATGGGGCAGCTGATGATGGAGGTATGTTGGATTGTTGGTATAGCTGTTTTTGTATATGTGGAGAAGTATTATAACACATCCTTTTGATATATATATATATATATATATATATATATATATATGTATACATATAAATTTAAGGAATGGAGTGAACGCATGTTATAACTGCATACTTTATTCCGACATATGTTTCGAAGAATTACAATTTATGCGATCCATAGGAATCGTCGATGTTAAAAATGTAAACTTCTCCTCAGGGAAATGTATGGGGATCATCTTAAATGTAAGACATTATGACCGAGTATGTATATATATATGTATATGTATATATGTATATATATGTGTGTGTGTATGTGAAGGTGCATGGCTTAGTGGTTAAGGTGTTACACTCATGATTGCAAGATCATGGGTTTAATTCCCAGATCGGGCATTGCATTGTGTTCTTGAGTAAAGCACTTCATTTCACGTTGCTCTGCAATCATTTCGTCATCTGACATGTAGCACATGGTACACCTGTACAGGTAATGTCAACTGTGTGGTTGTTCAGTAAGAAATTCTCGAATCGTCATATGTCGTCTAATGATGGAAGTGTCCATCTTATATATATATATGATGGGATTCTTTCAGTTTCTGTCTACCAAATCCACTCACAAGGCTTTGGCTGGCCCAGGACTATAGTGGAAGACACTTGCCCAAGGTGCCATGCAGTGGGATTGAATCCAGAACCATGTGGTTAGGAAGCAAACTTCTTACCACGGAGCCATGCCAACACCAAATGAATGAATTTGCCAGCAAAGGTTTGCTTTGTAGCTTCTGTCCCATTCTTGAGTATTTCTGATTCATCATAGAGAACTTGTGAAAGGAAAAAGTGTTAATTAGCAACCCGTTGTTAAATCTTCAATCAAAAATGTAAAATAGCAACGACGACAACAACAAGTAAATAAATAAATGAATAAATAAGTCAATAAATTCTAAAGTGAAGCAACAGAGGCTGATATATATACATTTAACATAAATAACAAGATGAAAAAGAATGCTGCCATTTCAAACAGTGATAAGTTAAAACAATACAACTAATATACAGAAATACAAAATGGCACATTTATCTCACTTAGACTAAATAAACAGAAAGAAATAAAGCAATAACACAAATTAAATATTCCAGTTTCAAAAATGTCATGAAGTAAACAATGTGTTTTACCTAATTTCAGTAAACTAGGTGAAATAATTATACCTATACGATTTTACAAAAATTATCTATTCTAATATTTATATTATAACTATTCCCCCTTCTCTTAAAAACAAACTATAAATCAAGTTGGACAGTTCGTGTAAGACTTTGATAAGTTCAGTTGTCATGAGAGGTGGAGAATTGCATGCGTATGTGTGAAGTGTATCTATGAGAGAAAGGGCTATGGATATGGATATGTATATATACATGTGTGTGTGTGTGTATGTATGCATGCATGTATGTACATATGTATGTATGTATGTATGTATGTGTATATATGTATATATGTATATATATATGTATGTATGTATATATGTGTGTGTGTGTATGTATGCATGTATATATGTATGTATATATATATATGTATATATATCTATATCTATCTATACATATATGTATGTATATATGTATGTGTGTATATATATATATGTGTGGGTGTGTGTATATATATACACACACCCACAGAATCCTTTGTGTTTTTGTTTTTATTTTTTGCATTTACAATTTATTCTTTCACCTCAACCACGAGCTGGCATACACAGGTGCTTACAATTGTCAAGTATTGCCTCTAACATTTACTTTATATATATACATATATATATCGAGAGAGAGAGAGAGAAAGGTACCGTGGACATGAAAAGTGAAGTGTTGCATG
>NC_068987.1:80832687-80836172 GCF_001194135.2 Octopus bimaculoides
AATCGGTAAAGCCAAGAGAGAGAGAGGGAGAGGAAGAGAGAGAGAGGTGAGTTGATGTGAAAGACTCAGGGAGGAGTTTAGAATTGGAGAGGAGGTGCAGAAACAGCCAATGTGCTAAGCCAGGCAAGAGAAGGTGGTGGTCGTGGTGGTGGTGGTGGTGGTAGCGGTGGTGTTAAAGAGCGGGAGAGAAATGTAGAGGGAACAATATGTAAAAGAAGCAAGAGGTGTAGGAGAAAGAGACGAAGACCAATTGCATCTAGAAAATTACTTTAAAATATTTAAATCATATCATTCTCTCTTTCTCTTGTTCAAATTCCAAATTTTATCTTTATTCTTTAACTCGTGTCAGTCATTGGACCAAGGCCATGCTGGGGCACAACCTTGAAGGGTTTAGTCTAACACAATGGTTCCCAAAGTGGGCGGTACTGCTCCCTTGTGGGTGGTGGAAAGATCAAGAGGGGGCATTGAAGAGAAGTGGGGTAATAATAGGGTGGCCAAAAGGGGCAATGGATGTAACCTCCGCCCCCCCCCCCCAAAAAAAAATAATGGGTTAATTAGGTTAAGTTTTATTTGTGAAATACTGTCGTTTTGAATTTTCTGCAGAAAGTGGTCTCCGTTTATGGTGCTGAGTGGGAGGTGTGTGTGTGCTAGGAATGTGGTTTGAGTGTCAAGGGGGCAGCACCCCCAAAAAGTTTGGGAACCACTTTTTCAACACATCGATTACAGTACTTGTCTTGTAAGTCTGGTACTAATTTTATTGGTGTCTTTTGCCAGAGTGCTAAGTTAATTGGCACTTTGGTTACTACGGTGAAGGTTTCAATTGATCTGATCAATGAAACAGCCTGCTCGTGAAATTGGCATGCAAGTGGCTGAGTACTCCACAGACATGTGTACCCTTAATGTAGTCTTCAAGGAGATTCAGAGTAACACAGGATATGACATGACTGCCCCCCCCCCCGACGTACAAGTTCTACTCATTTTTGCTAGCTGAGTGGATTGCAGCAACATGAAATAAAAGTGTCTTGCTCAAGGACACAATGCAACCAAATACCCAACCACCAAGCCACATACCTTCACAAAGTTCTAAGTTACATGGACATAAACAAACCAACATCTGTTGTACCTGGTGGGAGTGGGGGGTGACAAAAACTCAAAGCCACACACACACACACATGATAAGCTTCCACACAGTTTCCATTTAGTAAATCCACTCATAAGATATTGGTTGGCCAGAGATAATAGTAGAAGACACTTGCCCCCAGGTGGGACTGAACCTGAAAACATGTGGTTGAAAAGTGAGCTTCTTAATCATTTTACTGAATCCATGTATAATTAAGGTCACAGGAGATGCAGTTGTTCGTTTTCAAAACCAATCACTGACCAGAGTCAATGTCCAATTTATCTTAATTAAAATTTAAACCATCACCATCACCATCATTAGTTTCATATGACATTGCTGATGTCATTGTTTAACCCTCAAGTCAGCTCTGACTGAATAAATCTATGCTCAGGTGTCAAAACCATGACCATCCCACCTTTTCCTCAGGCATCCTTCAAATTATGCCATCCTAAAAAGCTGAAGGACACCCAAAATCTCCATCAGCTTTTTTTAGGATGTTACGAAGTGATGTGAGGGAGATTTGGCTCTTATTTCTTACAGGTTAAGCAACCACAGAGGCTTGTTCAGAAGCTCATGACAATGTATGGATGTCTTTTTCCTATTTTAACCAGTATAACAAGAGTTTGCAGTATAGCATACAGCCAAGTATTTCAGATTAATCTATTAGGGCCCGTCTCCTCAAACTATCTTTGATCATCACCACCACCACCACCTCCGCTGCCGCTACCACTGCTACCGCCACCACTAAAACCACCACCACCACCATCATCATTTAACATCCATTTTCCATGTTGGATGGTTTGACCAGAGCTAGTAAGGCCGCCAGGCCACACCAAGCCCCATTGTCTGTTCTGGTATGGTTTCTATGGTTGGATGCCCTTCCTAATGCCAACTACTCTACAGTGTGTACTGGGTGCTTTTTCTGTGGCATCAGCACCATTTGCTTTTAGCATGGTACCAACATCGGTGCTTTTTATGTGGAACCAGCACCAGCATCAATTCTGCTGTGGCAGACAGGTCTTCTTGAGTACAGCAATGTGCCAGATATCTCCATCCGTAGTTATGTCCTTCATAAGGCTCAGTGTCTTGAGATTGGCCTTCATTTGATTACATTTAAGAGTACTTTTGATAACATTATCAGCCATTATTGAAAGGATCACCTAATGTACTCTACTCAAGAAATTCATATCAGTCTTTAAAAATATACAGGTACAGGCATACCTGAATGGTTAAAAAGTTAATTTTGCAACCATTTGGTTTTGGGTTGACTCCCACTGCACAAAACCTAGGGCAAGTGTCTTCTGCTATAACTCCAGGCTGACCAATGTCTTGTGAGTAAATTTTGTAGATGGAAACTGTGTCAATAGACGATGGACGAGACGTTTGCAATTTCTTGTTGTACAACCACATAGATGACTTGTTTATAGTGATCAAATGTTTTTGTGCTGTCCATTAACTCACACCCTCCATCACATCAACATTGCTTATATAGGTGCACAAGTGTGCCACATGTCAGATGTCAAAATGACTGCAGTGAAATGAAGTATTTTAGTCAAGAATACAATACATTGTCCAGTCTAAGAATTGAACCCATGACCTAGTGATTGTGAGTATAACATCCTAGCTACTAAGCCACAGGCCTTCACTGTATGTATATATGTATGTATGTATGTATGTGTACATGTATGCATGTATGCGTGCATGCATGTATGTGTGTGTATATATATATTTGTATGTATGTATATGTGTGTTTTCTTCTTCATGTTTGTGTTTATCCTCTCCGCCTACTGCTCAACAACTAGTGTTGGTTTGGTTACAGCCCCATAACTTATCAGTTCAGTTAAAGGAACTAATAGAAAAAGTACCAAACTTTAAAAATAAGCACTGGGGTTGATCTGATCGATTAAAACCCCAAAGTGATACCCAAGCGTGGTGTAGTCCAACGACTGAAAACAAGTCTACAACAAAACATGAAAATGTTTAAGAATCCTTAGAATATACAGAATATTCTCATTTAACTCAATCATATTTTGATTCACAATCAAATAATTTCCAGTTCAACTTTTAAAGGTCATTTTATACAGTCTAAACAGCCCCAAAGCAATGAAGTTATTTTCTCTAAATAGTTAATGTTTCCAATCAAAAAATTTTTCTGAGACAGTCTCATAATAAAAAAAATCTTTTTATGAAATATGCATAATAGGTGAGAACTGCAAGTATGGCTGTGTAGATATGGTGTTTGCTTCATAAGCCAAATGGTTTGGTGTTCCATCCCACTGCATGACAAGAGACTTCTGCATTAGCCTTGAAATGACCAATGCTTTGTGAATACAACTGGTAGACATAAACTGTTCAGAAGGGTGTG
>NC_068987.1:80836182-80838426 GCF_001194135.2 Octopus bimaculoides
CTGCATTAGCCTTGAAATGACCAATGCTTTGTGAATACAACTGGTAGACATAAACTGTTCAGAAGGGTGTGTGTGTGTGTGTGTGTGTGTGTGTGTGTGTGTGTGTGTGTGTGTGTGAATGTTTAGTTTCCACATGACAGTGATGCCATCTTTGTGAAGGCATGTGCTGCACTCATAATTGTAAGATTGAAGTTTCAATTCTTGAACTGGGCAGTGCATTGTGTTGCATTCTTGAGCAAGACACTTCATTCATATGGCTCCTCTCCACTCAGCTGTAAATGAGTTCCCAGCTGTAAATAACTGGGAAGTTGACTCTATGATGCGCTAGCATCCTCTTCAGGGGACAGAATTGTCACTTATATGTAACAGAAACGGGGTTAAGCCCTAGCCTTATGAATCCTAGGACTCAGGAGGCAGGGAGAGAGAGAGAGAAAGAGAGCTGTTATGCTTACATCTGTAAACAACAGACCCTGTAGATCTGCAATTTTGGCTAGATAAAGAAGAAAAAGAATAAACATATGTTACTTGAATAAACAGGTATAGTTTGATAACAGGAAAGGCATCCAGCCGTATGAAACTTCTATCCAGCCCATGCCATCATGGAAAAAGCAGATGTAAAAACAATGATGATGATGATCATCATCATCATCATGATCATTCCCTCTGCCCTATGCAAGTATGGTCAGAGGGAATTTTCGACAGCCAGATGTCCTTCTTGTAACCAAACCTCACCTGTTTTCAAGCAAGATATTTCCCTGTGGCCAAACACGTTTTTCATGGAAGTAACATAGCTTGCATGATGTGGTGCTTGTTTACAAGCATTACATGATGTCAAGAGAAGTGTACAAGCACACACACACAACAGGCTTCTTTCAGTTTTTATCAACCAAATTCACTCACTAGAGTTTGGTCAGCCTGGGGTTATATTGGAGGATACTTCAGCCAGGGTGCTATGCAACAGGACTGAACTGAAGAGATGGCTGGGAAGCAAACTTCTTAAACACAGAGCCATGTGTGTGACTGCTACTAATGTAGTGTGATCTATTAAAAATAATTAGTGTGATTTTTTTAATTACATTATGTCTCTGTAAAGGTTTTTTTCAAAAATAGACTGCAAAAAATGCTAGATATTGTCTCCCCCATGAACTTATGGTTGAATAATAAATCAAGCAGTTAATATCAGATAAAATAGTGATAGATGTAAGATAAACATTAGGAATTAGTAAGAAAATTTCTAGAATGATGTCTTCTTATGATAACAATCATTACAAGACAGGAAAACTGATCATTGTTGTAACTGTCTGACCCCCAGGTCAGCTGTGATAACTTTGTCATTTTAATATTTTTTCAAACACAGTGTACAATACAGTTTCCCTAATCTGGCATTTCTGGGATCTGGGTAAAGCTGGATTATCAAATATGCAAGTGTACTAGTATTTAGTCTTAAAAAAAGAACAACAAAACTAAGTCTTTTAATTAGGTCATCAGACATTTAACAGTATTTTTCAGGAGCTTCAATCTCTGCTAAGCTTCTTTTTTTCTTTTCATTTTCCTTTTTCTTTATTGCTAGGCAAATTATGCTTACAAATGCAATGCCATGTTTAAATTTTCTCAATTATCCAACTGTATACACCCAAATAAATCTCTGCACTCCTCTAGTTTTCAAGTAATTGCTTGGCATTTTCAATGATATTGCCACTGAAGCTGGCTTTCAGATCACTTTTCATTAAACCACTTAACATCACATCTATTTCTGAAAATTTTATTAATTTATTTATTATTTTTGCTTAACTCTTAACATCCTGTTTGACATAATTCCACCCAACAGTACATATATCTGTCAGTCTTGAAACCACCCAAGTCAAACCAAAATTGTTTATATTCATTTTCAAGGAAGTCCTAAACTATTCTAATCTAAAAGAGACAACTTTAATCCCTGCCTCTAACGTTTTTTTTTATTTTTACTTATTTCAGTCATTAGACTGTGACCATGCTGGGGCACCGCTTTGAAGAATTTTAGTTGAACAAATCAACCTCAGGACTTATTTTTCCAAGCCTGGTACTTATTCTATCGGTTCCTTTTGCTGAACCGCTAAGCTATGGTTGCCAAGTGATGTTGGAGGGGGGGACTAACACAGACACAAACATATACATATATATATACATATATATACATACATATATATACATATACATACATATATATTTATATATATATATATATATATATATATATATACACAC
>NC_068987.1:80838598-80841305 GCF_001194135.2 Octopus bimaculoides
CTACTTAGCACACAGATACTCCTGCACCTTATTCTATTTTTTGCTGAACCGCTAAGTTACAGGGACATAAACATACCAGCACTGGTTGTCAAGCAATGGTGGGGGACAACAGACAGAAAGACACACACACACAGGGGCTTCTTACAGTTTCCATCTACCAAATCCACTCACAAGACATTGGTTCACCTAAGATGATAGTAGAAGACACTTGCTCAAGTTGCCACACAATGGGACTGAACCTGGAACTATGTGGTTGGGAAACAAACTTCTTACCACACAGCCATGTTATATTTACATTCTGTAATATTTGCAATTAACTCTCACTGCATTGATTAAATTTTTACTGATGATGTAACTAACACACCAATCACATGCAGATCAGTCCTCAAAACTGCTTTCTTTTGGCCAGTAAAAATACAATGTGTATACTACATAATCTGAAATATGGAGAAATCTGGGAAGTATCCCACCATCAAAAAGTTCCTATGTCTAAGTTCTCACACAATAATGGTAAAAATCAACCCACAAGTTGCTGAATGTTAGTGGTTTATTCTCAGAATTTTTTTCTAATCAAAACTTCGATGCATACATGGGCATGTTGTTTAGAAAGGGAGTAACTCAGCTTTCCTGTAAATTTCATAATGAAAAAAACTACAAAAAAACTACAAACTGCCATGGAGAAATATTTTGCTCTTGTTTGCAATCTTTTTATGTCCATGCCTCTTATTAATTATATTTATCATAACTGTTTCTTATTTCTTTATTGCCCACAAGGGGCTAAACATAGAGGGGACAAACAAGGACAGACAAAGGGGTTAGTCGATTACATCGACCCCAGTGTGTAACTGGTACTTAATTTATTGACCCTGAAAGATGAAAGGCAAAAGTGCTGGTCTTGCGTCAAAATTTGTAACAAATAACATCACTTGTTACAGATTTAATAATATCATTGGTTACTGGTTTTCAATAGCCCAACAATAGCCCTCTTCTGATGGAAGTGACAAGAGAATGCTTCACTCAATGCAGAACAAATATATCAAGGATCTTTGTTAGCTTTTTTCCCTTTTCTCACCAATTCTTCCCTCCTTTGCCAAACAGACACATACACACATGTGCACTTGAGATTGTGGTTGATTGGATTAATTTATATTTAACGAAGAAGAGGTCAATGTCAAAAACAGAGTGCACACACATGCACACACACAAACATACACACACATATAATTCCTCATTTCCTTATAATATGGCCAGGATGTTTCAAATTTCAATCTCCTTTTTGTAAAGAAATTGTTTCTTATAAGGAAACGAAAACTGAAACATCACATCCTGGCAAAGTTTGCATTAAGTTTTAATGTATGTAAGTTTTAATGTGTGTGTATGCAATAGACTTCCACACAGTTTGTATTTATCAAATAATATGCACAAGGTATTGATTTACCTAGTATTTGTAATAGGGAAGGGGCTAGGAGAAATTAAAAGGGAGCAGATAAACTGCTACATTTAAGGCTGTGAGTTCAATACCTAGTGGTACATTGTGTCCTTGGGCAAGACACTTTATTTCACAATGCTCCAGTCCACTCAGCTAGCAAAATAAGCAGTACCTGTATTTCAAAAGGCCAGCCATGTCATATTCTGTGTCACACTGAATCTATGTTAAGGGTACATGTGTCAGTGGAGTACTCAGCCACTCACGCATTAATTTCAAGAGCAAGTTGTTCCATCGACTGGGTCACCTCGAACCTCGTTGGTGTATCCAATGGAGTACCAGTTCTTCAGACCTTAAACTTTCTTGAAATTGTCTTACATCAGGATGATGAAGGCACATGGTTAAGGTGTTGCACTCACAATCACAAGATTGTGGTTTCAATTCCCAGACTGAGTGGTGTGCTGTG
The DNA here is from genome assembly GCF_001194135.2 of Octopus bimaculoides. Classification (NCBI taxonomy): domain Eukaryota; kingdom Metazoa; phylum Mollusca; class Cephalopoda; order Octopoda; family Octopodidae; genus Octopus; species Octopus bimaculoides. The sequence goes on from NC_068987.1 coordinate 80,840,491, forward strand.
TTCTCAAGCAAAATACACACACACATTCTGAAAGCAATGAACAAAAACTGAAAGAAGACAGCAGAGATGGGACAAATTTTAACAAATGTATTAGCTTAACATTTGAAAGGAAGTAAAGAGTCTTGATGATTAGGAGGTTAGTCTTTCGTCAGAAGAAAAATACAAGAGAAAAGTGCAAGAGAACTGAAAGAGAAAAAAGTGGTTTGAGGAAAAATGAGCAAGGGGATTAAGGGCCAGGTGAAAACATAGTACTATGAGGCAATTGAGAAGAAAAGAGGAGTAAGGGATACATATGTAGGAGTCTATCCATGTATTGAGTTGGCATTATGGTTTGAGGTGTAAATGGGCTTTCTTTTTGGTAGAGGGATGTGTGTAGAAGTGTGCAAGTAGTATGGAAGTGTAGAGGTGTGGGTGGTCGGTTGGTATGATGTGGAATTATATTGTGTGTGCGTAAAGCTTGGAAGTAAGGAGGTAGTAATGTGTGAAAGCATGAGGTGAAAAGTAAAACAAGAGGAATGGGAAGAGTGTTGGAAAGAGTGTTATGCATAAGAATATGAGTGTGAAAGGCTGTTGACAGAGAAGTACTAGAGGAACAGGAGGAAATATAGATATAGAGAAAGAAAAATTACAATACAACAACAGTGCAAAAATTAGTGGAGCCACATGGAGGGGCAAAGAGCAGGTAATAGAGGTGTGAGCATGTATCAGATCAGAAGATAAAGCATATCAGCAAAAGGGAGAAAAATAAATATAAACAAGAGGTAAATCAAAAAAACCAAAAGAATTACGCAAACCGAAAATAAATAGAGAGAGAG
>NC_068987.1:80841599-80842623 GCF_001194135.2 Octopus bimaculoides
AGAGAGAGAGAGAGAGAGAGAGAGAGAGATAGAGAGAGAGAGAGAGAGAGAGAGAAGTAATTTACAATGAAACTGATGAAAAAAATCATAATGCTGGTGAAAGGTCTGTGGAAGTTATATTACTGGTTCAAAGTCAGGGAAGATAGAAGCTGAAGAATAAGAAATGAGCAAAAGTGGTGTATGCATATGTAGAAGGTTTATAATACAGAAGACTAAAAAGAGAAAAGAATTTATATTCATACATAAATATATATATGCATATAAATATATGTACATATATTTTATAATATATTATTATTAATATCAGGAAATCAATATTAGAAAATTCATCAGAAAGATATAAACATGTGTAGAATAATTGTTGTATTAAAAATATATGTAAATATATAGAAGTTTAAATATATAATGATAATAAATATGTCAGTTTAAAAGTTTTTAATTAAGTTTTAAAGCATCTTACGATCGTTTCACGGAAGTGCTGTCCTAATAATGGAATCCTATATTGATAAGCATTTATAGACAACTCTTCTGCTCTTCAGAGATATAAACTTTGAATTTTGTATAATTTATCGAATGTTAGCTTATATAAATATATGTACATATACAAATATATACAAATATATACATACTATGAATTGTAGTTTCTTGAATCTGAGAAAGATGGTTCTGCAATTTCATACTGAACAACCCACATAGACGATTTATTTATAGTGATAAAATATTTGTGCTGTACATTAGCTCACACCCTCCATCAGTTCAATATTGGTTGTACAGGTGTACAGTGTACAGTATATCGGGTACTGAAGTGATTGAACATCAACATGAAAGAAAGTGCTTCGCATAACAACAGGACGCACTGCCCGGTCCAGGAGTTGAACCAATGATCTCGTGATTGTGAGTGCAAACCCTAACCACTGTATCACATGACCTAATACATACATACATCTTATATATATATATATATATATCATCATCATCATCATCATCATCGTTTATATATATATATATATATATATATATATAT
>NC_068987.1:80843876-80844458 GCF_001194135.2 Octopus bimaculoides
ATATATATATATATATATATATATACATATATATATATGTATATCAAAGCATATGGAATGTTAGAGAAACTTAGGTAGCAGTGTATTTGCACGACGCATGAATGGCTTAAGTGAAGTTCATTTGAAATGCATGAAAAATTATTTTGTTCAAATCTTATATCTGCAGCTCTATAGATAATAAAACATTTCATTCGGCTTTGACTGAATGAATGGATAAATGTAAGTAGAGTACTAAGAGACAGTCAATCATATAGATAGCAACAAATAGCACCATCTTCACATTGGATTGATTATTGACCTTTTAAACTTTAATCTAGCCAAGGTCAACTTCATTTCCACTATCTCCAGTAATTAATAGAAGGGTCACAGGTCAAAATAGTTATATGTAGCAAGAGAGAACTGCATAGGATGTTGGTGTTAATGATATAGCAAAGTTAAACTTTCAATGTAAATTGAAATCAGCAAAATATCAATTTTGGACGTAGCATATATTCACCCAGACACAGACACACACATATACACACAAACATATATATGCATAGAAAGTTGGTCGTCTTCTGTTGGTTGTTTTTCCTCGCATTA
>NC_068987.1:80845892-80849545 GCF_001194135.2 Octopus bimaculoides
CTAGCGATCTATCATGGCGAAAGCCGGACAGAAGGGTCACACAGGAGACCATATATATATATTTCAACATGCGGAAATGAGGAAAGCAAACTGATGAAGGAAGAATCCTTTTGGATTAATCCAGAAATCGGTCCAATTCGAGGATAATGGAATTTTAAAAATTTCTGTTAGCTTGCTTTCCTCATTTCAATACACTGAGTATTTATAGTGAAAAATATTGTATGTGGTTAGATGATCTAAAGTCTATTTTTCAGCATATTTGCATAGAAAATTTTTTTCTTTTGCCCTTATTTATAATTGTTTATAATGATTTTATTTTTTTATTTTTTATTTAAGCCTGTTACTTATTCTATCAATTACTTTTGCCAAACCACTAAGTTACAGTGACATAAATGCACTTACCAACACCAGTTAGGACAAACACAAACACACACACACACACACACACACACACACACATAATAATCGGTTAAGAAAACAAAAGATGGATTTGGTATTATTCTTTATTGCATACAACGATCATTTCAACCCATTCTGCAACTGTCCCTTAGAGGTGGGATGCTGTGCATCATATTGTGTTGCATCAACTTTGCAGAAAAGACCTAATCAGTAGCATGGAGTTTTTCTGCTCCACGACAACACCCGCCCTCATATCACCAATATGGCCAAGGAAGCCGTTCAAATGCATGGCTGGGAAGTGCTGCCACACCCTAGATTCACCTAGACATAATCTCAAATGTCGCTACGTCAATGCCAGTGTTTACTCATCTGAAACGTCTAGTCATTAACAGACCGAGAAAAGTGAAAAAGTTTCAAAAGAAAAAATTATTAAATAGTGAAATACAGTAGTATTGCTTCGCAGTAAAACAAAGCGCCATCAGGTTAACGTATAAATAACATAGTGGTACAACAATGCACCAATATTTACTGGATTATTGACTGCTATTTCCAGTAAATATTAGTGCATTGTTGTACCACTATTTTATTTATATCTATATAACCTATCTATCTATCTATCTATCTATATATATATATCTATATATATATATATATATATATATACATACATGTGTGTGTGTGTAGGGTGTTAGGTGTGATGTACAGAATTAAATAGGGAAAAAAAAGTCGTCAGAATTTTGGAAAAGACTTCTTTCATTTATTTTATACTCTCATTTCCATATTAGCGCTTTCATTCATCTTTCGACCTTGTCAAATATAATTCTGTGAAAATAGAGAAATCTTACTTATTTATATAAAACATGTTTTTTGGGGATTTTGTTTATAAGAGAACATTGTTTTTGTTTTCTTTTTTGGGGTGAGGCTTTGGAGACAACGGAAGATGGATAAGCAGATAGACAGACAGACAGACATACACAATGGGCTTTTTCCAGTTTCCATCTACCAAATCCACTTCACAAGGCTTTGGTTGGCCTGAGGCTATAGTAGAAGAAACATGCCCAAGATGCCGCCCAGTAGGACTGAACCTGGAATCATGTGGTTGAAAAGCAAGCTTCTTACCACACAGTCATGCTTTCACCTATATCATCATTTTCATCATCATCATTTAATGTCTGTCGTCCATGCTGATATATATATATATATATATATATATATATATATATATATATATATATATATATATATATATCTTGTTATCTATGCCTATTAGTTGTTAACATAAATCTTGAAGTGGGTAGATCTACGTAGAGTAAAACATTGAGCAATTGTAACTTACATTTTTGTGTACTAGTCAAGATTTAAATAAAGACTGAATATGCATATTGTATGCTATACGACAAGATAAAAATTGTCTATAACAGCAATTACTGATGTTTATTTTTATACATCCAAATAATGTATACATAAATATATACATACATATATATACATGCATTCATACATAAATACATTTAAACACATCCATACATTTTCTCCTTACAGATAAAAAAAAAAGAAAGAAAAAATGGACAATTTTTTCTCCTGACAAATGCAAAATAGATTTTGTTCTCACACATCAAAGAAAATCACAGAATTTAAAACTTCATTTTCCAAAATTCTAACACTTCAATTCACAAGAATTTTTAAAGCTCAAGGAAAAGTAAGACTTATAATGATATTTTACAAGAATATATCTTAAAAGATATCACTCTCTGAAAAGAAAGGATGTTGTACATAAATGGAATAGTATCACTGCTGTTGTTAAGAAGAAAAAAAGAAAAAGTTATAAAGACATTTAAAGCACATAATATATATTACAAAAGAAAAAAAAAAATTGATATTAGATGTAAAACAAACAAAATCTGCTTCATTTGCTAAAACTTCTCTTTCACTGATATCATGTGTATTTTGCATTATTATAATAGCATTCTGCCTCACATAACTTGGATTCATTCAAATATAGAAGAATTTCTGGTTGTGTAATGAAGAAACTTTGCATCGAAACTCAAATGGTCCTGGGTTCCATTCCACTATGCAGTGTCTTGAGCAAGTATCCACTCTCAAAGCCTCAGGTTGACCAATGCGTTGTAAGAGGATCATCATCGTCACCATCACCATGATAATAATAATAACAAGAGCACTCAGAGAGCGCAAACCTCTGCCAAGGCAACACCAACGTCCTCTCAATGATTAGCCAGAGATGATTTTTAAAATGAGAATATCTGAAATAAACCCGACTGCTCTCATAAATAAGAATACTAAAAATGAACCTGACCACTCTCAAAAATGAAGTAAAAAAAAACAGAAAAATAATCCAGAATCCTTGGTTGGTACCAGATCAATCCCAATGGTAGTCATGGAATGTGAAGGTGGGTGTGTGGGCCATGTTTGTAATGCTGTGTGAACAGGGACAGTTTTTTCTATGAAGGCCTTTTTTAGTTTATCCACTGATATAGTGTCTTTACAACCATTGAGGTCTATAGTGAGAAATTAATCCATGCATGAAAGAAAACAGAAAGGACTAGCATACGGTGCTGTTAACGGAGGTTTAGCAATATCATTGCGCAAAAAAACGTGAGTCCAAGAAGTAAAGCTTCCTTCAAGGTAGAGCTAGAAATGCAATTATCAAGTAGGTAAGAGGTTTTAAACAGGAGCGATATATTCAAAATTGGTAAAGCTAAAAATTGTCGAGGATAACTTAAGTTTATTATTGTTACTGAATATATTAGTGTTATTTAAATTCTGAATAGTTTTGCTGCCGTTTGTTTATGTAGTTTGAGAGACGCGAGTAAAATTAATAACAGAGAAACAAAAACAAAACTTTGGAAACGGCAATGCCACCATAACTTACATGGAAACCATGAGCTTGCTTTCAAGGGAGAGAATCAGAGAAAGACTTGAAAGTTGACGTAAGATTGTAATACTTCATGTAAAGTACAGTAAATATAAAAAATAATCCAGAATCCTTGTCCAGTACTGGATCGATCCCAAAATCTAATCAGTTTGTGCCAGTCATGAGGCTAAACATCCCTGAAAGTTTCATCCGAATCCATTACACAGTTCTTGAAATATTTTGTCCATGGACAAACAAACAGATAAACAAACATGACTGAAAAACAATAATGGTTTCTTTTCACACTGGAAATAGGTAATAATGGTATATAGTGATATATATATATATATATATATATATATATATATATATATATATATAT
>NC_068987.1:80849703-80862638 GCF_001194135.2 Octopus bimaculoides
GTGCAGGTGGCACATAAAAAACACCATTTTGAGCGTGTCCGTTGCTAGTACCGTGTGACTGGCCCTCATGCCGGTGGCACATAAAAGCATCCACTACACTCTCGGAGTGGTTGGCGTTAGGAAGGGCATCCAGCTATAGAAACTCTGCCAGATCAGATTGGAGCCTGGTGCAGCCTTCTAGCTTGCCAGTCTTCAGTCAAATCGTCCAACCCATGCTAGCATGGAAAGCAGACGTTAAACGATGATGATGATGTGTATATATATATATACATATATCTGTATCTATCTTACATATACACATACCCACATGCATACAGAGTAAAACAACATGTCGCAAAATGTATCAACTTGCAATGTCTCCACTCAAACCTTCTCATCAGTTACTAGCATTAAAAATTTTGCATTAAATATAATTACTCTCACCCAGAATTACTACTGTGAGAGAATTTAATTACATTGTTGATACTGGGTTTCATCTTGGGATCAATAATTGCTGATGTTCTGAAATTAAATTTACTATACAAGCTAAATTGAGAAACAATATTTAACCCTTTTGTAATCATATTTCTAACAAATATATACAGATATGTATTTCAATTAATTTTCAAAATAATCAGGAATTTAAATTGAATTAAGTAAAACAACAGTTACTTTTGTTTCTCCTTCTTTTTTATATTTATTATTATATTCAAGCTGAGATTTAGAATGCAACTTAACAAAAGGCTTTTATATTAAATGACAGAAAGTCTACGTATGGACATACTGTGCTATAATTAACCCAAAACTGATATTGTAACTAAGGCCCGCATTTAAATATGAATACTTTAATAGACACATGATGGAATATTGGTTTAAAATCTGGGATATACCACTACTAGACACAGGCATACTGCATTCTACACAGAATGTGCAGTCTGAGGATCCAGTGAGCTGTAAGCCTGAGTTGAGTGCCAAAGTTGACATTGGACTTGTTGCAACCCTACAACTCACTGGATCCTGCCAAACTGTTCAACCCAAGGCAGCATAAGATATAGATGTTAAATGATGATGATACAATGACAATGATGATGACAATGACAATGATGATGATGATGATGATGATGACTGATTGTCATGCCAGTTAAGATCAATAACTGCATTGATCTCATGAATTTTGGAGGGTCTGCAAAGGCCACGAATACACTCTCTACTGCCAGACCTCCAAAATTATAATAACAACAACAGCATTACAGTGCTAATGACTTTTACCCAATCCTTCCTCCCAGAATGTCATCCCTCTGAAATTTTCTCTTTTCCCTCGATTTTGCTGCTGTCATCACCCAGTAAATGTTCAAATGGAATTTCAAACTCATTGATCCCACCCCAGAAGATGAAAACAAAACAAAACAAAAATACCCACTGGACACTAAGAATTCTTTGTATTTTTACAGTAACTTTCAAACTTACTGTCAATGCTATTCATCTCTTCTACAATTCTGGTTCAAAACATCTACTTTATGCTTTGTTTTTCCTTTTCAGACACCACCACCAACACCACCCAGGGTGGGGGTACAAACACAGACACACAAATATATACATACACACACACACACACACACACATATACATATACATACGACAGGCTTCTTTCAGTTTCCATCTACCAAATCTACTCACAAGGCTTTGGTTGGCCCGAGGCTATAGTAGAAGACACTTGCCCAAGGTGCCACACAGTGGGACTGACCCCAAAACCATGTGGTTGTTAAGCAAGCTACTTACCACACAGCCACTCTTGTGCCTATCCACACAGTCACTCCTGTCCCTATCCACACAGCCACTCCTGTCCCTATCCACACAGCCACTCCTGTCCCTATCCACACAGCCACTCCTGTGCTTCTGTATGTACATGTGCCTTTGTGTTAGCATGTCCCCACTCCTCTTGGCAACTGGTGTTAGTTTGTTAATGTCCCCACAACTTAGCAGTTCAATGAACAAAACCAATAGAATAAGCAACAGACTTTTTTTTTAACAGAAAAGTACTGGGGGTAATTTATTTGATTAAACCTTTCAAGGCAGTGTCTGGTCTTGACTGCAGCCCAAGGAGTGAAACAAGCAAAAGATAAGCATGATATATAAACAAAACAAGCAACAGTTTCCTATACTTTTTACTTCAGCCTTTTTGCTCCCATATTTCTGTTGAAATATACCACCTTTGTTTCAATTAATTTTGAATTTAATGAAGAATTTGGTAGCATAATTTTGTCATAATTAAGCTGATAATGTGGAACATGAATTAATATCAAATTTTTATGAAAGGTTTTAATTAAAAAAAAAAGGAAGTTTATATTAGAGAGCCAGGGGTGGTCCCAGGTGGGTTGATATCAAACAGCTCCTTAAAACAGTTCCTCTTTTCCTGTTTTTCTATACTTTCAATGAGATGTGCACCAGTGAATTTTTTATTTGATCTCCAGGGCACCACAAAGTCAAAAATATTGAGGACTACAGGTACTGCTGTTTTTAGCAGCATGAGCAGACATAAAGTTTCACTCACAAGATTAAGTATTTATGAGTTACACTCATGACTCATTAGTTATCCACCCTTCAACCTTATTTAGTTTTTACAGCCGCTACCTGCCTCCACACCTCTCCAATTCCCTCATCTCCCACAGCCCATACAATCTTGTAACCACACCTTGCTCTTCACTATTTATCTCTGCAATTCCTATTGATTATTCTCACCACCACCACCACCACCACCACCACCATCACTGTCATCATCACCATCATCATCGTCGTTTAACTTTCCATGCTGGCATGGGTTAGATGGTTTGACTCAGGACTGGCAAGCCAGGAGGCTGCACTAGGCTCTAATCTGATCTGGCAAGGTTTCTACAGCTGGATGCCTTTCCTAATGCCAACCACTCCAAGAGCGTAGTGAGCACTTTTTATGTGCCACCGGCATGGATGCCAATCAGGCAGCACTGGCACTGACCACGCTCAAATGGTGCTTTCTATGTGCCACAGGCATGGGAGCCAGTCAGGCATCACCTTTCATCTAAATATGAGTAGCCATGTAGTGCTTCTATAAGAACTTGTCTGATCCTCCTTCTCATACTTTAACCCCACATTCCCTAGTTTAACCCTTTACCATTTAAACTGGCCATATCCAGTCTAAATATTCCACCTGTTTTATGTTCAAACTGACCAGATCCGGCTTCATCCATCAACCCTACAACGTCATCATCAAAATAATATGTCATAATGCAGGATGAAATTCAAAAGTGTTTATAAATATGAATTACAATTGATAGAGAAATCTGAATGCTAAGGAGTTAAAGTTACCCTCTTCTTCATGGTTCATAGTCTTGCTAACCGCATGTGGACCTCAGCAGAGCAAGTTGCATGAGGAAAGCACTCAGTACACTCTGTAAAGTGGTGTGCAACTCGTACCAGGACAATTACCCCGCTAGGACAATTCCTCCCTATAGGACAATTCTCCCTGATGACAACTACCCCCTTGGACAATTTCCTCCCTTGGTTAATTATCTCCTCTCCAATATATTAAGTTTTAAATCATCATCTGTTGTCTTAGGGGTAGGGGGTTATTGTCCATGGGGGGTAAATGTCCTAGACTCAGGCAATTGGTTGTAGAAACCATGCCAAAGCAGACATTGGGGCATAATGCTGTCCTTGGACCCATTGGATCCTGTCAAAATATCCAACCCAGGCTAGTATGAAACATAGATGTTAAATGTTGCTCCTGCTGCTGCTGCTGCTGATGATGATGATGATGATGATGATTTAGTGACTTAATATTTCTGGAAATAGATAAGGATGGGCTTCAAGATTTATTCCATAAATACCTGAATAATTGCAGACTCTCTTTAGAACTCACAATGGAGTCTTGCTTCATTAACACAGTTAATAAATATTCCTGCTTCAAAATCTGAAATACTTCAACTTCATTCACCTTCAGAAAGTTCTCTCACTTGTAAAGAAAAATTCAGTAGATTTCTTTGTCTGTTCCTCCCCACAATAATTTTCTCCAAGTTTTCTCACTTTTTCATTTTATGCTAATTATTCCATTATATAACTCAATAGTTATTTAGTAAGAGGTGACAGCAGGAGATCTGATCAAATATTTACAATAGGCTATCTTTTAATTCTCAATCCAGATAATATTTCTTAGTGTTTTATCTGCAGAAACTTCTACAATGGAAATGATGCTATCCATTCATTTATAGACTTCTTTTGGCATCCACAATCTCCTGCTGTTAACAACTTGCATCTTCTTCTTCTGATACATATATATATCAGTCTTTAATCTTTTATATAGTGAAATATATTCTTGAACCGGAATAGATTCTGTATTCTTGGCCACCATTTTATCGTATTTCCTGACTAGTATTTAATCAATTTAGCTTTCCATTTCAACCAAAATAGTAGGTTGCTAGATCTTATTGCTCCATGAAAGGTTATGTTAAATATGATCACTAATATTTTCTATTTCTCAGCTCTCATAGGCCTTTATCACCTCCCAACAGCTATGTTAACAACAACTATGACACACCAATACAGTCATGGCATTTATGAGTTGTTGCTGTCGGTGGTAGTGGCAGTGGTGTTGTTAAGTCTCATGTCAGCCTTGATTTGAGCAGACTCATAACCAAAGATATTCCAGCCTTTACTATACCATCATCATCACCCTTATTTAACATCTGCTTTCCATGCTGGCATGGGTTGGATGGTTTGATGGGCACTGGAAAGCAGAAGAGCTGCACAAGGCTCTTATTGTCTGTTTTGGCAGGGTTTCTATGGCTGAATGCCCTTCCTAATGTCAATCACTTTACAGACAGTACTGGGTGCTTTTTATATGGCACCAGCACAGGTACTTTTTATGTGGCAGTGGCACAAGTGGTTTTTACGTGGTACCTGCAGATGTGTGCCTTTTCTCTTTTAAAGTGACAGGGTACGAGTTTAGAGAGATTTGACTGCTATGTCTAGCAGGTCCAGCACCTACACAAAGGCTCACTTGTTGGTATGAATATTTATGACTTTTTGTCAGTAATGGAAATGAGTTTCTAGAAGTAGGAAACGCAAAATTTGAAAATTTATTGTATAAATGTCTGAGACATTTAATCAAATATGCAAAGGTGTCGTATACGGATAGTGAGACAGCAGTGAAAGTCTGTAGCCAAGCAGAATCAACCAGAAAACTTGTTAACAACATAAAGAGACTACAGGTTAAGTTCACTGGACTCCATGAGAAAAGGAATCCTTGAATACTTGATGGTAACTTGGAAATTGAAAGGAAGACGCTGGGGAAAACAAAGAGAAGAGATTCAATGGATGGCCTTAGAAGCAGGCTACAAAAAGGCAGTTAATAACATGCTAAGTTATATGTGAGAAAGGAAGAGGTGGATCAATAATGCCTGTAGGCATGGCACAACGAAGAAGAGGGGAGTGGGGAGGAAGAGTGGAGAGGGGAAGAAGAGAGGGTGGAGGAAAGAAGAAAAGGGGAGAAGAGAGGAGGGATGAGGACACAAATCTTGCAAATTCAAGATTCGTGTTTCAAGATGGATTCTAAAACTAAAACAGAAATCCAAAAGGACAAGTAAAATTAACAGATGTAATTAATTAGTAGGAATTCAAGAGAGCATAATGGACATTTCTCTTATTAGAAAAAATTAAATAATAATAATAACAACAGCAAAATGGTAATCACATACATCTATCAATTATTCCCTATTTACACTGAACTCTCTAGTTTTATGAGATACAAGGCATCCCATTCATGTTGGGGGCCACTATAAATCCACTTAGCTGTGAATTGGGTAGTGAATGAGGACACTTAAGCTTATCAAGGACATGGTAATATCTCTTGTACTAGGCCAGGGGTTGAGAGACTGTGCAACATCTTTAGTGCTGGTATCACAAAAAATGCATCCTATACACTCAATAAAGTGGTTGGTGCTAGGAAGGACTTTTAGTCAAAGAAAACAATCTAAAGTTAAATATACAAGTGAGATGTAGTCATCTGACCTATCTAGCAGTGCAGTAACTCATTATAAGAACTGACCAGTCCAACTCATGTCAGCATGGAAAACAAACATAAAACAATGATAACAAGTGCACCCAGAGAGCACAAACCTCTGCCAATGCAACACCAATGACCTCTCAACAATTAACCAGAGATAATTTTTAAAACAAAATTTTTTTAATAAAATAAAATCGACTGCTCTTACAAACGAGAATGCTAAAAATGAACCCGGTCCTTAATTCATTGACCCCCAAAAGGATGAAAGGCAAAGTTGACCTCGGTTGAACTTGAACTCAGAACATAAAGACAGATGAAATGCCACTAAGCATTCTGTCCAGCATGCTGACAGTTCAGCTTGCAGCCTTATAGCAGTATTTAACAAGCCTTTCTATGAAAGGCACAAGGCCTGAAATTTGGTAGGAGGCAACTAGTCGAACACATTAACCCCAGTGTTTCACTGGTACTTAATTTATCGACCCTGAAAGGATGGAAGCAAAGTCGACTTTGCCAGAATTTGAACTCAGAATGTAGCGCCAGATGAAATACCGCTAAGCATTTCGCCCAGTGCGCTAACGATTCAGCCAGAACACCACAGTATTTAATAATCCTTTCTATTAAAAGCACAAGGCCTGAAATTTGGGGGAGGGGGCTAGTTGATTCCATCGACCCCAAGGCATAACTTGTACTAATCTAATTGACACTGAAAGGCTGAAAGGCAAAGTTGACCCCAGTGGAATTTGAACTCAGAATGTAGAGGTAGATGAAATACCACTAAGTATTTCACTCGGTGTGCTAACAATTTAGCCAGCTCACTGCAGTATTTAATAATAACTTACAGAATGTGTTTCAACAGCAGTTTAGTTGTATATTGCCTATAGAGAGATACCAGTGATATCAGCATGAGAAATAATAAAATAAACAGGAAGATTTCATCATTTTCTAAGAATACTAATTAAAGCCATATGTGTAAAAACAGCACTTGAGAAAAACTCTACCAGCAAATTTGTATATAAATGCATTAACCTAGTTTATAGATATGAGGAGACAAAATCAGAGCCAACAGCATGTCAGAGTAGCAACCAACGTGTCAAGATATTCATGTACTATCACCATCATTGAAATTGTCCATGATTAAAACATTTAAATTCTAAATAGCCCAGAAGAACTGACTGCAAACAAGTATGACACAAAAATCTACAGCTCACTGTGCTAACCAAGGAGAGAACCTTCTTAATAGCCATTCAAACTGCTAGATATAGCAGCTAAACACACACACACACACACAAATCACAAATGCACATCATGTAGAATAAAATAAATCTGAAATATATTGTCCAGCATAACACAAAAACATTGATAACCAAACCCAGGCATATACATACACATTATTTTTATTTTTTTATTTATTTATGTGTTTCAGCCAAGTGGCTGCGGTCATGCTGGTGCACCACCATATGTAAATACAAATAGAAAGAATATATGAGAAGAATCTTACTACAAGAACTGAGGGACCAACAGTAAACATGCAGTAAATGCTGAGGGGAAAGAGATGCTTGATGGGGATGTAGTCACTGATAAGGTCAGAGACTAATTAACAGAAAAATCAATTAACCAACAGATCAACTGATTAATTAGCTAAATGATTAGGGACAAAATTGAACTGAAACATAGCTAGTGCATGTTTTTATTGGCAGTAAGACCCTCCCAAAATACATTAATATTGCTTCCTAACCACATGGGTTCATGTTCATTCCCACTGTGTGGCACCTTGGGCAAGTGTTTCTATAGTCCCAGACTAATCAAAGCCTTGTGAGTTGAATTGGTAGGTAGAAACTGAAAGAAGCCCACCATGTGTTTGTAGTGTGTGTGTTACTGTTTCCTTGCCTTAACATCACATGACAGTTATAAATGAGTGTCATTGTGATGCTAGAGGTGTTCTTTGTTTCCAATCTTCTGTGAAAATATGCCTGGTCAAAGGGAAATATCACCTTGCTCGGAAACAGGTGAGGATTGGTGATAGGAAGGCAATCCAGATGTAGAAAATCCACTTCAATAAACTCCATCCAACCCATGGAAGCAAGGAAAAGTGTATGTTAAAACAATGATGAGACGATGAAAGTACTCTACTTTATGTACTGAGTTCATTTTCTCTTATTTATACCATAAAACTTATGTGTGTGTGCGTGCGTGCGTGTGTGTGTTTAAATATCACAGTGTAGTTTCAATTTCTGTTTAAAGCCATCTCCTATTTCACTTATACTGCTAATGCTCTTAGGAAAAGTATGATTGACATACTTCTGATTTACCTCTACTGAAATTCAGGCACTTTTGTTCCAAGCACAGAGAAATTAGTTTTAATCTGAAGCAGATTCGAACAATTGTTTAAACAGATATCCACTTAAAGAGATGAATTTTTATGGTAAATGGATTGTTTCCTCATTAGAAGCTATTATATATATACATGACTATTTATTACTCGAGTTTTAAATATAATTACTTTTCAAGTAGAACAAAGTGAAAATAGTGAAATTAGCTGCTTGTGTTGTCACAAGGTGTTCTAAACGTTACCAATGACATGAGAATCCTTATTGTTTAACTACAAATATTTGTAGTCATCTCACTAGCAATCAAACCAGGAATATTTTTGTCAAGAAAATCAATACTTATGTCAACAATACAGAAACAATCATCGGAAATGTTTTTGAAATTCAATTTACCTTGATTATCCAAATTTATCAAATATATTCTAGATGCAGACGTAGCTGTGTGGGTAAGAAACTTGCTTCCTGACCATGTGGTGTCGGGTTCAGTCCCACTGTGCCTCAACTTGAGCAAGTGTCTTCTATTATAGCCTATGGCCAACCAAAACCTTGCAAGTGGATTTTGCAGATAGAAACTAAAAGAAGTCTAAGGCGGCGAGCTGGCAGAAATGTTAGCACACCAGGCGAAATGCTTAGTGGTATTTCGTCTGCTGTTATGTTCTCAGTTCAAATTCCGCCAAAGTCAACTTTGCCTTTCATCCTTTCGGGGTCAATAAATTAAGTACCAGTTATGCACTGGGGTCGATGTAATTGACTTATTCCCTTTGTCTGTCCTTGTTTTTCCCCTCTATGTTTAGCCCCTTGTGGGCAGTAAAGAAATAAGAAACTAAAAGAAGTCTGTCATATGTGAGTGAGCAAGCGAGCATTGCATGCATACATGTGTGTACACACATGTATATTTGCAAGCACTTTTGTCTTGGCATCACATGTTGGCTGTAAACAAGCATCACCATCATACAGAGATGTTGTTTACTTCTAGTCTTTCATGAAATACATAATGTAATAATAATAATATTGAAATTATTGTGTATAGTGCTCAGGTGCACTACAACTCATCAAAGGTGCATGTACAGTACACAGAATTATGTACAAAAATCAGGAAAGTGAACAGTGTATGAGTCATGATATACATATGTGCATGCGTATTGAGGAGTGGGGGATATTAGGTATAGTGTTGGTGAATTTCAGGAAGCATGGAGGTTTGGGAAATATTAGCTTGCTTGGAAACAGGTGAGGATTGGTGAAAGGAAGGGCATCCAGCTGTAGGAAAAAATCTAACTTAAATTCCAATCGATTGAGGAAGTATAACAATATATCAAAACTATAGAAGCCGGTTATTTGGATTTTGTTGCCAGATTAATATTTATGGCAAGAGCAGAATTGATAAATGAAAGAGATTTAATTGCAAAAAATTTAAAAAAGAGAAAAAACTCAAAGAATTTCACGTTTTTAATAGGATTCTTAAAACTAACTTTCTAAATGTTATTAATTGATACATCATCATCATTATTATTTTAACGTCCACTTTTCCTTGCTCACATGGGTTGGACGGAATTTAATTTGTCAAGGTGGATTTCCTAAGGCTGGATACATTTCCTGTCACCAACTTACTCCCTTTTCTCAAGCAAGCAAATATTTTTCCATGGCCAGACATGTTTGCATAGAAAATTGACTTGCAGGACAGTAACACTTGATTACAGCTACCACATGATGTCAAGGCAAGGAAACACTAGCACACACACACACACATACATACACACACAATGCATGCATGCACAAGCACATAAATGCGCATGTACACACGACAGGCTTCTTTCACGATATTGAAATATGGAAGGCATAAGTTAATTTTTCATCTCAATCTCTAAACTTCTTAATAAAAACTGTCTTGCCCTTCATCCTGGATGTCCTGCTAAACAAAAATTTCTTCTGTTTTTTAGGTAATCAATGTCTTTTCTATGAGTTCGAAGCTACTTTTAGACACATTAAATTTTATCTGATATTTATAACTGTTTTTCTATTTTCAACAAGGGTCAGCTGTGATGCTCTGTCTCCATCTATTTCAGTTAGCTTACTTCAAAATCTGTAATCATTCATCTTCTTCAAGGTGCTTTTGTTATAAGATTTTATCTGGAAAATTTTTTTGTAATATGCTATAAAAGAATTTCTGAAACGTTATTGTTTTCTAAATCAATTTTAGTTAAACAACTCCATGTTGTGTGTATTTTTGTCTTCGTTCTGTATAAAGCTATGTTATACCCATCTCACAATGCTGTAAATGTATTCATCATTCTTCGTAACAGCACATTTTTATAATTTAAGATTTGATTTCATAGAAAATAATAAATAATTCATTTTCTGTTTAGCTTCAAGTATATTCGAAGACTGTGTCCACCTAGATATCAACAACTGCCTATATGTATGTGCACACATTTACTCACACGAACATGCTGAAAAATAGAGAGAGCAGCAAAAGACAAAGAGATGAACACATGCATATACATATACATATATAAATATTTTAGAAGTTTGCCTCCGTAATCAAATAAAAGATTAACTACATTTAGAGGAAATACTTTCAAATAATTTACATCAGACCTACAAAGACCCCTACTATGCAAATCAATTTAAAATAAATACCATATATTCACATACATACAAGAATATGTCCAAGAAACATTACTAGAAATAACAAAAAAAAATAAAACCAAATAAGTTATTAAATATTGCTCAACTTCATAGTTGAAAAACAAAATGAAAAGCATTATTAAATTTATGACAAAATGTCGTAGGTAACAAATGAAAGTTGTAAAGTGTTAATGTAATGCAAATACATTTTCTGTTCTTCTAATTATTAGAAAATTAAACAATAAAATCTAAAGACATATTGATTTTAAAACTATAATTGTCAAAAACAATTTAATAAACTAGTTGTATATAAAACAACATCTAAATTAATCTCCTCAAAGAAAACTGATGGTACAATGTCAATGAACTGATGTTTACAATATTTCTTTCAGGTCAAAGTATAGACTATTAATAATTTTTCTTGGCAAAAATACATTTTATTTTTTCTAAAGACATTTAAAAAAAATTCTCAAAGTTATCTATTCGTGTAAATTTTAAAGAGGCTGGAATTCTAATGAATGGGTGTCCCAGTGGAACAGATTCTTGCAATGAGATTATCCTCATCATCATCAGCAGCAGCACCACCACCACCACCATCAGCACAAGCAGCAGCAGCAGCACCACCACCACCATCCACCACCACCACCACCACCACCGTTTTCGTGCTATCGTCCTTTTCCTGCTTGTTATGTTTTGATGATTTCCGTTTGTTGTGTCTCTTACCTGACTGACTCCTGTGCAGGTGGCACATAAAAAGGACTATCCGAACGTGATCGATGCCAGGCCCACCTGAGTAGCTCCTGTGCCAGTGGCACGTAAAAAGCTCCTACTACGCTCTCGGAGTGGTTGGCGTTAGGAAGGGCATCCAGCTGTAGAAACAGTGCCAGACCAGATTGGAGCCTGGTGCAGCCACTGGATCTCCAGACTTAAGTCAAACTGTCCAACCCATGGCAGCGTGGAAAACAGATGTTAAACAATGATGATGATATATATACAAATATATATATATATATATTTCATCATTTTCATCATCATCATCATCATCATCATCATTTAATGTCTACCTTCCATGCATGCATGGGTTGGACAGTTTGATAGGAACCGGCCAGGTAGAAGATTATCCACCAAGCTACTGTGTCTGTTTTGGCATGGTGCTTACAGCTGGATGCTCTTCCTAGCACCAACCACTCTGCAGAGTGGACTGAGTGCTTTTTATGTGGCACCAGCACAAGTGAGGTTAGTTTACAGCTGGATACCCTTCCAATTCTGTATGTGTGTGTTTGTGTGTGTGTGTGTGTGTGTGTGTGTGCGTGCGTGCGTGTGTTACTGTCTCCTGCTTTGACATTGTTCAATGGCTGTGAATGAGTATCAGTGTCATGTAAATGTTGTCATTCTTTTCTAATCCATGTAAACCTGTCAAATCATAGGGAAATATTATCATACTTGGAGACAGGTGAGTGCTGGAGACAGGACGGGCATCAAGCCATGGAAAATCTGCTTCAACAAATTCTATCTGACCATGGAAAAGAGGACATTAAAATGACAATGATGATGATGAAGATGATGATGACTTGTGTTTCAACTGAGGAACAGGCTTGATTTCTGTAACAAACACTCTTTTACTCTCTCTCTTTTACTCTTTTACTTGTTTCAGTCATTTGACTGTGGCCATACTGGAGCACCGCCTTTAGTTGAGAAAATCGACCTCAGGACTTATTCTTTGTAAGCCTAGTACTTATTCTATTGGTCTCTTTTTGCCGAACTGCTAAGTTACGGGGACGTAAACACACCAGCATCGGTTGTCAAGTGATGTTGGGGGGACAAACACAGACACACAAATATACATACATATATATATATATATATATATTTAAAATTATAATACAGGGTATCTAAGAGATACCGCCACGCTGAAAAATAGCAGTCAAATTCTGACTCTAAAACCACAATAAATGTCCACATAGCAC
>NC_068987.1:80863015-80875169 GCF_001194135.2 Octopus bimaculoides
ATATATATATATATATATATATATATATATACATATATACGACGGGCTTCTTTCAGCTTCCGTCTACCAAATCCACTCACAAGGCTTTGGTCAGCCCGAGGCTATAGTAGAAGACACTTGCCCAAGGTGCCACGCAGTGGGACTGAATCCGGAACCATGTGGTTGGTAAGCAAGCTACTTACCACACAGCCACTCCTGCACCTTTACTATATATAAGTAAAGGTGAAAAAAGAAAAAAAAAGAAAGAAATCCTAATTAAGAGCATCAGTTAGGGAGATTGGAAAGAATTAAGTACATATGAATTGGTGCAGACAGTTCAGAAAAAGAAAAAAAAACTTATACTCTGCAACACTAATGTCTGTGTTGGTACAGTGCAAAAGCCACGAGCACAGACATGGTTTTGTGGTTAATAAGTTCATTTGAAAACCACATCAAAAAGAGAAGTAAACAGATAATTTGTAAACAGAGTAATTGCTTTGGAGTATCCAAAATTGTACTGAGTTTAATCCTATCTAATCAAAGAAGTAACTTATTACTTATATAAGAGATTTTTAAATAAATTGTTTCGTTAGTTCTGTGCTTTGTAAACCAGGAAATGTTTTTTTATCACGTTTGAGATGTTTTTCATATAAGCTTGTGTGCAGGTACTTGGGGGAAAAAGAAATAGAAGAATGGGAAATTAATTTAGGTGTTATGAATCTCATGGGTATAGTATATGAGAGAGAATGGGGGAGGGATAGAGAGTGAGAGAGAAAAAGAGAGTGTATGAGAGAGAGAGAAAGGGAGTACAAGAAAGAGAAAAAGTGTGTACAAGAGAGAGAATAAGAGAAAGAAAAAGCGTGTGTATGAGAGAGAGGGAGATAGAGAGAGAAAGAGAGAGAGAAAGGGAGTACAAGAGAGAGAGAAAGGGAGTACAAGAGAGAGAGAAAGAGAGTACGAGAGAGAGAGAGAAACGGAGTACAAAAGAGAGGGAGGGAGAGAGAGAAAAAGGGAGAGAAAGAGAGAGTGCAAGATAGAGATGAAAAGAGACAAAACAGAGAAGATATATCTTATCTATTTCACAGTTGCTATTAGTTACACAGGCAATTATCTTAACTTTTGCTGTATTTATTTACATATTTTATAAAACAATTTGCAAACAAAAACATCATTGGTTACAAATTTCCACTGGAAAAAAAAAAATTCCTGATCTGCTGCTTTCCAATTCCAAGGAAGTGTCTGCATTGCAAGACTTGGTTCAAAGAGCACCAGGATTTTGTTTCTTTTTATCACTGTTTACATTCGTTGACAATATACATCGATAAAAGATATACAGTAACCACTCGCCATATCGCAGTTCACTTATTGCGCTCTCAGTACATTGCGGATTTTTCTGGCTAACACATGTGAATTTATATCACAAACTCCTCACTATACTGCAGGTTATGCAGCCGATAGATATTTCTATGTTTTTAGATATTACCTATTTTTGCAGTAAAATAAGCATTTTCACACCTAAAAATTAATAAATTAACATACAGTACAGTACTGCACTGTTTCACACATTAATTAAAATATATTAGAGTACCATAGATGAATAAACAAAGAATTACACATAATGTGTAGAAAACAAAACTCGGGAGGTGGGTGTGTGGTGTTGTTTTGCATTTATAATAAAATAAATATATACAAATTATAAAAATAATAAAAAAAAATATACAGTACATTACTGTTTCTACTTTGGGGATTTTCATCTATCGCAGGGATTTTTGGAATGTAACACCTGTTATAGTTGAGGGATTACTGTACACATTACAGTGTGGTAGTCACCATGAGAGAAACTCTCGTATTGACTATTGGTGCAAAATGCATGCTTGTTTATATTGCGAGCAGAGAAATAAATCCCTATCACCTTCAGTACCAAGACAACCAGATCATGTAATTTCGGCCTTCCTTGGTCTTGTCAATGATGGACACTTGACCACTAGAGATAGCAGCGATCGTTGACAAAAGTGCATTTTGCCACAAAAGCCAATATGAGAGTTTCTCTCATGGTAACTGCTGCAGTATAGCTTGTTCTAACAGAACAACTACCTTAAAGTGGAGATAAATATTACCTCTCGATATTAGTACTACCTCGGTTGCTAATAAATATTTTTTAACACATTACAATAGTAGTAGCAAAACAAGGAGGTAGTTGTAGTAGTAGTAGTAGTAGGAGGAGGAGGAGGAGGGGGAGTAACTGTAGTAGTAGTAGTATTAGAGGTATCCTTAGTCATGTAACTTAGGTGTTTGCAAATTAAAAAAAAAAATACATGATATATTTGAAGGCAGAGTACATTAAAGAACCCAACAAAATGGTCCTCAACTTTTTTGATATCCAGGCCAAATCCCAAACCTCGATTTTTTTAGGGGTCACACAAAAAAACGTTGAACACAAGTCACTTAAAGAGTGAACACCAGAGGGGTGCTTGAGTGCCACATATGGCCCTGGGAGCCACAAGTGAGAACCCATGATGTAACATATTAACCTATACACTGTTTGAGGAGACGTATTGAGTCAAGTAAAATCAAAATAAAAATGAAAATCAGATTAAATCAAATCACAATCAAATGGAAATTGTAGTTGTGGTCAATGCCAGTGCTGCCTGACTGGCTCCCGTGCTGGTGGTATGCAATAAGCACCATTCATGTGTGGGTCATTGCCAGTCTGCCTGACTGGCTCCCTGTGCCAGTGGCACATAAAAAGCACCATCTGAACGTGGTCGATGCCAGCTGCCACCCCTGCCCCAACTGGCTCCTGTGTTGGTAGCACATAAAAAGTACCATCTGAACGTGAATAATGCTGATGCTGCCTGACTGGCTCCTGTGCCGGTGGCACGTAAAAAGCACCCACTACACTCTCAGAGTGGTTGGCGTTAGGAAGAGCACCCAGCTGTAGAAACATTGCCAGACTAGATTGGAGCCTGGTGTGGTTTCGTGTCATGCCTGTTCCCAGTCAAACCGTCCAACCCATGGCAGCATGGAAAGCAGACAGTAAACGATGATGATGATGATGATGATGACTGTCCTTCAGATTAAACAACTTACTCTCATCACAGCCATTGTGATCATCATCATTTTACAACCCCTATTCCATGCTTGCATGGTCAAACATAATTTGTTGCAGGAGCATTTTTTCCTATTTTTTTCTGTTCTGAACCCAAGTAAGGTAATATTTCTCTGAGGTCAGATATGTTTACATGGAAGATTAAAAAGTGATGAACACCGCTAGTTGGATGGTGAAGCTCTTTTACAACTATCAATGTCAAAACAAGGACACACACACACACATATTTGATGGGCTAATTTCAGTTTATGTTAACCAAATCCACTCACAAGGCATTCTCAGCCTAGGGCTAGAGTGAAAGACACTTGCCCAAAGTGCTATGATGTACCAAACTAAAAAAGTGAGTACTGGAATTGATTTGTTTGATGAAATCTTTCAAGGCAGTACCCCAGCATGGCCACTGTCTAATAACTGAAACGAGTAAAAGATAAAAAAAAAACAAATGTAAAACTGACTTTGTCCTTTTGACAGGGACCCACCTGAGACGGCCCCTGATTCTGTGATACAAACTGCTTGTGATCTAAATTAAAAACTTCCCTCAAAATCCCCCATTAATTTATGCTCCAAACAGTAGCTTAATAATGACATAGTTATTTAGCTAAATTTTTCTTTATTTTCTAAATTAATTGTAAGGTAGCGTATTTCAACAGAAATATGGTAAGAAAAACGTTAAAATTCCACATACCTATTTTGCTTTCAATTATAATCTTTCTTGAAGGAATCTTCTTACTCAAAATCTCCAAACACTCAAGTAGGACAGTTTCATTTTGATCTTTCACATACAGTTTTTCCTTGATTGAGGCAATCTCATCTGTAGTCACAACTCTCTGAAAAGTAAAAAAGACACAAAAGTGGTAAATATGAACATATGTGCCACCACCACCACCATCACGATCAAAAGATCCAGTTCTTCCAATAGTGCCACAAGGTGAACAGTTTGGCAGCTAATATACACAATAATAAAAAGAACCACCAACCATTGTAGGTGTGAATTTCAACTGTATGCTCTCTCTCAATTGCCAACTAATTACTTAACTGATTAGACTAGGTGTATTTCATGGTTCCATCAGTACAAAAAATGTTGTCTACCAAAACTAAAGAGTAGTGTGCGGGCACCATATTTTATGTAGCCATGTGGCATAGTGGTAAGAGTATTGCATTCACAATTGCCAGATCATGGGTTTGATTCACAGACCAGGCAGTATGTTGCGCTCTTGAGCATAACACTTCTTTTCATGTTGCTCTAGTACTGTGTAGGGACCAGCAAAGAATAGACCCAACATTTCCTCTCATCATCATCATCGTTTAACATAAATTTTCCATGCTGGCATCAGTTCAACAGGAGCTTCACATCTGTTTTGGTATGGTTTCTATGGCTGCATGCCCATCCTAACACCAACCACTTTACAGGGTGTATTGGGTGCTTTTATGCAGCACTGGCATGGGTGTTTTTTACATGGCACCAGTACCTGTGAGCTCACAAGATTAAGAATGCTCAGCCGGAGAGGGTTGCAAGGGACAAGCCTGAATGCAAGGACAATCATGCTTTTACTTAGCTTGATATGTCTTTTCAAGCACAGCAAACCACCAACAATCTCGGTCCCTTGCTAATCCCTCTGTGAGTCCCAATGTCTGTAGATCCTTTCTCACCACTTCATCCTACATCTTCCTGCGTCTACCCCTTTCACGATTCCCACTACAATTAGAGGTTGGCACCTCTTGATGCAACTGTATTCATTCATATGCATTACATGGCCATACCAGTACAGTCTTCTCTTTTGCATATTACATCTGATGCCTTGTATACCCAGTGTGTTTTCCCACAAATCACTTACACTGTTGTATATGCACACTGACATTACACATCCAGTGGAGCATACTAGTTTCATTTCTTTTAAGCCTTCACATATCCTCAGTAGTCACAGCCCATGTTTCACTGCCATGTAGCATAGCTGTTCATTCACAGGCATCATACAATCCACCTTCCACTCTTAAAGACTGGTCCTTCATTACTGACAGAGGTAGTAGCTCTCTGAACTTCGCCCAGCCTATTTTTATTCAAGCAGCTATGCTTTCAGAAAATCTCCCTCACTACTAAGTTGGTTATCTAAGTAACAGAAACTGTCTGTTATTTTTAAGGATCTTTAGGAAAAGGTGACTAAAAGAGGTGCAGGTAGGATTTGCACTCCAGTCTTGTAAAACACTCACCAGCATACAGACTCATGGGTTGGAAGGTTGTCACTTGGGTGGTGCAAAGGTGTCATCTGTCAGGAGTAGGGAATCACCAACAAATGGTGGATGCAGTGACATACTGTTACAGTGCATGTTCCCATACTACTACCATATTTCCTGACAAATCAAGTCTATGATCCAGGCACTTCACTTTACATCATATCGTTGATGCTAATAGTGTCAATAATATAGGAGTACGCATAAAGGCTGAATTTCGTCTGCCTTTACGTCCTGAGTTCAAATTCTGCCAAGATCAACTTTGCCTTTCATCCTTTCGGGGTCAATAAATTAAGTACCAGTCGCATAATGGGGTAGATCTAATCGACTGGTCCTCTCCCCAAAAATTTCAAGCCTTGCGCCTAGAGTAGAAAAGGACCGTTAGCATGTTGGGTAAAATGCTTAGTGGTATTTTGTCAATCTTTACGTTCTGAGTTCAAATTCCACCATGGTTGACTTTGCCTTTCATCTTTTCAGGGTTGATAAAATAAGTACCAGTTGAACACTGGGGTTGATATAGTTGACTTACCCACTCCACTGAAATTGCTGGCCTTGTGCCAAAATTTGAAATCAATATAGGAGTGTGTAGAGGTACTACCAGGTCTTTTCAAGTGATTTGATGACACCTTCAGTTATAACACAATGATCAATAATGGCTAATAATGTTCAATAATGTTCAACTGAATTGAGTGATGAGGTGAAGGTCATTGATACAAACAATAACACAATATTACATTATACAAGTTAGAACAAACAAAATGTATACACAATATATAAAAATATATAGATGAAGCCATAAAAATTTTTCAAAGATAGACATTTACTTACAATTTATAACTACACATATACTTATATACACATTTAAACATACTCATATACTGGCGCAGGAGTGGCTGTGTGGTAAGTAGCTTGCTTATCAACCACATGGTTCTGGGTTCAGTCCCACTGCACGGCATCTTGGGCAACTCTCTTCTACTGCAGCCTCAGGCTGACCAAAGCCTTGTGAGTGGATTTGGTAGAATGAAAAAAACTGAAAGAAGCCCATCGTATATATATATATATATATCATCATCATCATCATCATCGTTTAACGTCCGCTTTCCATGCTAGCATGGGTTGGACGACTTGACTGAGGACTGGTGAAACCGGATGGCAACACCAGGCTCCAATCTAAATTTGGCAGAGTTTCTACAGCTGGATGCCCTTCCTAACGCCAACCACTCAGAGAGTGTAGTAGGTGCTTTTACGTGTCACCTGCACGAAAGCCAGTCAGGCGATACTGGCAACGGCCATGCTCGAAATGGTGTCTTTTATGTGCCACCCGCACAAGCCAGTCCAGGGGCACTGGCAACGATCTCGCTCGAAAATCCTATGGAGGCCAGTCAATATATATATATATATATGAATGTGTGTGTATATATTTGTGCGTCTGTGTTTGTCCCCCCCCCCGTCGCTTGACAACCAATGTTGGTGTATCTACATCCATGAAACTTAGCGGTTCGGCAAAAGAGACTGATAGAATAAGTACTAGACTTTAAACTGGGGTTGATTTGTTTGACTTATACACTTCTAGGTGATGCCCCAGTATGGCCACTGTCCAGTGAGTGAAACAAAATAAAAGAAAAAAATTAAATATATATGTTACAATATCAGTGTGCTTAGATTGTTTATGTATGAATATACAATTTCTTATAATTGCATTTATGTTTGTTTTATGCTGACGTCGCTTCCATATTTCTAAATATACTTCTAGATTTTCATTTCTAATTGTTATTCAACTAATTAAAAACACATTCAAAATTAATGCAATATGTAAATATTCTTTGTTTTTAATTTTTCTTGTCTATACTGCATTTTCAATGCATTGAAATTATTTTATATTTAAGCAATAATTATAACTTTATATACATATTTTTTTTTTAATATTCATTTTGGCCATTATATCATACATGACTGATGTGTACATAATGACAATATGCAAAGATGTAAATTTGTCAAACATGGACTCCAGTCGAAGTCCTACTATATTCTCCACATATTTTTATTCCCTTTCATATTCTCTTTATGTCTGCATCAGTAATTTGTTCAAATTTAAACAGGTTTTTCACTGTTCAATACTAGGCTTCGAATCAATGAAATCAAATTCATTGATTTATAATTTCCTGCAATATCAATTCAAAATAGTTCATTGATGAGATTTACACATATGTTGAAATTCAACATTTTTCCTTACTTCACTTTCATCTTTTTTTTTTCCATGTTTTGTTGCACGTTTTCCTTTAAATCAAATACTATCAGATGTGGTAATACAGGTTGCTTGTTTTAGCCCTCAACCTTCACAGCGCCATGCTTATGATCTTCCACCACCTTTTATCTT
Source organism: Octopus bimaculoides (assembly GCF_001194135.2). Classification (NCBI taxonomy): domain Eukaryota; kingdom Metazoa; phylum Mollusca; class Cephalopoda; order Octopoda; family Octopodidae; genus Octopus; species Octopus bimaculoides. The sequence continues at coordinate 80,870,710 of NC_068987.1, forward strand.
TAACATAACTAATTTTGCCAAGGTTTACTGATATATATATATGTATGTATGTATGCATGCATGTATATATGCATACATTTTATGTTATTCATCTAATAAAGACATTCAAAATTAATATTACATATAACCATGCCTGCCACTCTATGCCTTTCCCATCCACTCTGGCAAATGACCCAACATTATGTCATCTCTCTTTCATCCTTCTCCTAACTACTGTATTATCATTACTATTCTGCTGTTTTACACTATCTAATATTTCCAACTCACTCCTGGTCCCCCTACCCTGCTCGTTCCTTTCCACCTCATACTGTGAAAATCCACTCTTGCACCACCTTGTTACCATTTTAATCACTTTCCAGCTCCACCTTGTTCTGCTCTTGCCCTTTTCTTTCGAATTTTACTCCTTTTCTAGCAAAAAGTTGCCCCCACATGGTCCATAGTTTTACAAGCAGCTGGTGGCATGAAAAAAGCACTCAGTACATGCTGTAAAGTAGTTGGCATTAGGAAAGGCATCCAGACATAGAAACATGCCAAAGCAAACACTGGAGCACAATGTATTCCTTGAATGCATCAGATCCTGTCATACTGTCCAACCCACATCAGCATGGAATATGGACATCAAATGATGATGATGAAGATGGTGATGATGATGAAGATGGTGATGATGATGAAGATGGTGATGATGATGAAGTAAATTTTCATTATTATTCATTTTTCTTCTCTGTAATAAATTTTTTGATGTAGTCAAGCTATTTCATATTTCATGTGGATGTATGTGTGTTTTGATTAGTAAACTCTTTAAAACACAACACATTTTAAAATCTACAATCATTTAATTTCCTTCTAATTAATCATGTGAAGTCAAGATTAAAGAAAAATTTAATTTTATAGTAGTCAAATGCTGTCAGTGGAATACAGCTATTAAATCACAATGAAATGAAGTGGAGATATTTTGACTAAAAGTGAGAAATCAAAAACCAAATGAATCTAGGGAAGGTCTCAAGAAATAGAGAGAAAAAAATGAATAAAACATCCACACCACAAATAAAAAAGCACTATAAAAAAAGAACAAATAGCAACAAGAGCCCAGAAAACAATAGGGGACAATCCATCAACCAAGATAGGAACTTTGTAAAAACAGAAGCAGTGGTGATGGCCTTAGAAAGAATGTGGGTAAAGTTGCTGATCAATTTTCCCTTGCAGCAATTTAAAGTACTTTTGCTTCTAGTTTCATACCATAGCTTCTGATAAAAGAAAGTCTTCTGTATAAACCCTAGGGGCAGAATGAGACAAATGGCTGAAGCTGTTTCAATGTTGATGATCTGGCATGGCTGACTGGACGTTCAGCTCTTTGGTGCTAGAAGCAAAATCACATACACACGTCTGCATCTACAGATAGGATGAGAGAGAAAGAGAGAGGGAGGGAGGGGGAGAAAGACAGAAATTACAATTCATTAACTGAACACAATAAACATAAACACTTTCCCTTCTCTCTCCATAAAGACATATAAACACAGGGAGAAAAAGGGAAGGACAGAGAGAACAGGAAGAACATTAAAACAAGAAAAATAGGAAACTGTCAGATGTCAAATAAGTCAGCATCGAAATAAGTGGTGCCAAAACAACAGTGCCAAAATGTCTCATACACTACTGTGGGTGCCTCTTGTAGAAGATCACTCTGTTACTAGATCCCCTTACTGAGGTTAACTTCTTCCTAGGAGCCATACAAGCCTTGGCTTTCTTCTCTGAATAAGCTTTTAATTAATTCACACTTTTATAATCATTAATAATCTAGTAATTATTAAAATGTGCAACCTTCTTTTATCATGTCTAGATTCTTAGAGCAGAACGTTTGAAGTTCAAGTTATGCCATTTCTCTCATGGTCAATTTTATGTGGATTACTCACATTAACCTCTTATGTAAGATTAGAGAAGCCAACTAACTTACACTTGATCAGTTTCTTTCGTTCAAATTATACTTTAACATTATATCAGAGCTTCCAGCAATCCTAAAGAAACATATATTCATGGAGAGACTTACTTTTTAAGTGAGGGTAAGACTAAAATATATAATCCCTGAGCTTATTTGCTTCAGCTACTTCTGAATCCAGGAAAAAGAAATCGATTATTAATTTCAAAATAAGATCCATGAGAAAGTAGTAAGAAGGAAGATAGAGAAGCAGGGGATAATTTGACAAACCTCTACTTTCAGAGAAAACTTCTAATCCTTGTTAAAGGCCATCTTTGATATGTAGATGTAGGGAAGCATATTAGCTAATGAATGAATACTGTGAGCAGTCATTTGCGTAGTGATGAGTAACAGAAATTATACATACAACACACTTGTCTCTTTCATTTTGTCATATTTTTTTGCTTATTGCCCAGTGTAACATGAGAGTGAGAAACTTTCATATCAACATGAAATTACAAGCCCATAAGCTATAATACATATTTCAGACACTCAATATTATATACAAATTTCCATGTAAACACATAAGCTGTAAATGTCATGATTCAAACTGTCACATCTGACATAAAGCTACAACACTTTCTTGTCAGTTGACTATGCATTGACAACATTACCTTCCTATAGAAAATTTCACATAAAAATATGATTACGTATGGATGGTTTATAAGTAGCAAAATAGAAACTCAAGAATGAACGCAGAAATTTAGCAGATATGAAGCTAACCATGAAATCTACCAGGAATTATCATTGAAAAATGCTATAATTTTATCAGTTATAATAGCATTCATAGTTTACAGTAGACAGTACAAATAACGCTCTAATACTATGAATACTTCATTCAGATGATAGACTAACAAGATCTTGAAATACTAATGGAAATATAAAGAAGCTTAAAAAAGAAAAAGATTGAACTCAAATAGTCATGTCTATAATACATATTTGAAGGGAAAGCAGCTCCTTAGTTACAGAAATATGTGTTTTTTTTTATTTACTATTGTAGCCCCATTGTGTGGTTGAGCAAGTGTCTTCTACAATAGCCTTAGGACAACCAAAGCTTTGCAAGCGGATTTGGTAGAAGGAAACTGGAAGAAGCTTGCTGTGTGTTTGTGTGTGCGCATTTGTACCCTTGTCTAGTCATCGTATGATAGTTGTAAATGAGCATCACCATCATACAAGCGATGTCATTTGTTTCCAATTTTCCATTAAAAAAAAATGTCTAACCAAGGGGAAATTTCAAGCAACAGAAGGTCTCAATGACCATGATTTGTCATTAAGTTTGGTGTCACCTTCCTTGAAATGTCTGAACCGGTTTTGTGCCCCATATTCATTGACAGTTCCTGGGCCATCCACATCATTAATTTCTCTTTCTGCTGCCACTGCACTCAGTCTTTTTCTTGACAGGTAGCAAAACCTGGCTCTAATTGTAATTTTTCCCACCACTCATTATCAAAGTGGTAAAATGAAGAATTCACAATTAAGGTTTATATATCATATATGAAAATAAAGAATAAAAAATTTAGCAATGCTTGGACAACAAGTTGTATCAAATTAAAGACATAACAAGGTGATAGAAGCTGCCAAAAATCATCAGTGAAAATCTGAAAAAAAACTTATAAGTGAACTTGGTACACTCTGTTAATTTCTTGATAGTACTGTATACTGAATGGATGTATGTAAACACCCACACATTCACACAATTATCTTTTTACACAAGTGCAATATCGGCAGTCAATCAATTGTTTAATGTTGTGTCATCAAAGACATTCAGCACTGGGTCATATCTATTGTCTACTGGGGACAAAGAATGAGATTCCTAGCATTAGTTTTTTCATGGTCTTACTTGTTATTAGCAAAGTAAAAATAACTACAATAAGAAATTAAACTAGAGTTAAGGAAAAACCATGGACATTAAGATACTTGCTATTTTAATGTATATAAAATAAACAGAAAACAGAATCAAAAGAAATAAATAAAAAAGACAGACAGCCAACAAGAATCAACTCCATTTAGCTTGATTTAAACTCAAATACATTATCTGTATTCTCAGGTGGAGTTTTCTTTTCTTTTCTTTTCTCTTTTTCATTTTGCAATCACAATTATAAGTTTATTGTAACTTATTCTTAGTCCAACAGAGTATTGCACTAAGTTAAATACAGCCAGTGGATGTCATCTGCTACTGTAGAAGCTATAAGTCAGGTTAGGCAAATATAAAGCACTTGATCGATTGTCAGCTGGCATGTAATGAAAAACCTTCAGCCAATTAAATAAAATCATAGTTGGTTCAGGTGCTTCCTATTTTATTTGTAGTGCTTTATTTTTCTCAGAATATGCGGTAATTATGCAACATGTGTTTTTCTTATATTTTAATTTCAGCTAAATTATATATATATATGTGTGTGTGTGTGTGTGTGTGTGTGTGTGTGTGTGTGTGTGTGGTGTGTGTGTATAATATATATATGTATATATATATATATATCACTATACACACACA
>NC_068987.1:80875222-80888940 GCF_001194135.2 Octopus bimaculoides
GTGTCACCCGCACGAAAACGGCCACGCTCGAAATGGTGTCTTTTATGTGCCACCCGCACAAGCCAGTCCAGGGGCACTGGCAACGATCTCGCTCGAAAATCCTACAGGAGCCAGTCAGGCGGTACTGGCAACGGCCACGCTCAAAATGGTGCATCTCATGTGCCACCCGCACAAGAACCAGTCCAGGGGCACTGGCAATGATCTTACTTGGCTTGCCGGGTCTTCTCACGCACAGCCCATTTCCAAAGGTCTCGGTCCGTAGTCATATATACATCATGGTGTGTGTATATATACATGTGTGCATATATTTATATATGTGTATGAATGTATGTAGGTATATACATACGTATGCATGTATATATATATATATATATATATATATATATATATATATGTAATATAAGTATGTGTGTGTGCATATATACACACATACCATTGGTCAAACAGGACACCGCTTGGCTGACTGGGTCGCAGAGCACCTCTGACAGATCAGACTCAACAATGACACTCCAGATTCGCACCACTTCCGTTCTACCAGTCCTTCATGACAACATCTGTCTATGTTTGCACTGTCTCTGTACAGGGGTCACCCGAACTCCTGCTTTCGCTGTGAACAGGAATTAATCATCTCTCTTCATTCCTTTCCACCATATGGGCTCAACTCACAACTTCTCTTCATCTGACAGCAACCCTGCTATGATTCCCACACACCTCTCACATTCAACTGCATCCCATCTATCTACACACCTGCATGCCACCTACCTCATACCCTAACCACACTCACACCCACTAACACCTTCCCATTCCACACACACACTAGCACCAGCCACTTTTCAGCACCCATACCACACATCATTAGCCACACAATCTTTAATAGCACCACCACACATATCACTATACAAGCTGCCACACACACTCTTTAACTCAGTATACATACCACACACCATCATACACAGTCCCACACCCACACATGCACATAATACCTGAACACAGACAATATATACACACACATAAACACATGCAACATGCATAGACAAAGATAACTTTTGGCCACAAACATACACTATACACATGCACACTATTTGGTCAGACACACACCACCTGAACAAGCATACATCAACTGCTACAGACAACACACGTTAAACTCACTCACCTCCATTCACACATACACCATTCTCACATACATATGCTTGTGCACCTTAGTTTGTTGGGGGTCACCATTACCGTTATTATTATCATTATCTCCCTTTCATTCAGCCTTTTTTTTCCAGTCATCTCACCATGTTGGACCACTGAACTCAGCACATTTTCTCTTTTTTAACACTTTAATACTTATGTTTGTTTTCTCTATTTTTTTTTTATCAGCATCTATTTATTGAACAGCTAAATTTTACCTATTCTTTGATGTAAAAGGGACTAACTTAAAATACAATTTTACACAGGTGTACACAGACCTAGACTCTCTCTTTCTATCCCATATGTACACACATGACAGGTATCTGGACAGTCACTATCTAACATTCTACTCACAAAATACTGGTCTCCACACACCATGGTTAGAGTAATTCCTTAAATGCCATACCCTGGTACCAAAGGTAAAAGGTAAAGACCCCCTTCGGTCATGAATGATCATGGGAGACCCCTCCAAGGCACAAGTCTGGGCAAGGTTATTTATGGAAGACCAGCAGTCAATCATGCATAACAGACTTCCCACTCCACATCACCGATGTTATCCAAGGGAAAGTCAAAATCTGATACAGCTTGGCACCAGTGACGTCGTAACTCGTTTCTACAGCTGAGTAAACTGGAGCAACATGAAATGAAGTGTCTTGCTCAAGAACACAACACTAAGCTCAGTCCAGGAATCAAACTCACTACCTTATGATTGTGAGCCCAACACTCTAACCACTGAGCCATGTGCCTTCACCCTGGTACCACACAGTTGCAAAGTGAACTGCAACCATCTTCCTGCTATCAGACCATTAGTAAAATGCAGCTGTTTTCCTGTTATCTTGCTATTAGCACTAGTTACTTCAGTTTAGTATTTATTTCATCAATCTCTTTTTGTCCTGCCATTAAGTTATAATGCAGAAAAGGACACCACATAAGCACAAAGACGGACAAAGACATACCCAATATGGCTGTATGATCAAGAAGTCTGCTTTGCAATCACAGAGCCCTGAGTTCAATCCTACTAAAGGACGTGTTATTTTTTGTTACTTCCTTTCATAATGAAACTGAGTGAACAGAAACTGTATAGAAATCCAAAATGCATGTGTGTGTGTAAGTGTGTGTGGTGTGTGTGTGTGTAAGTGTGTGTGTGTGTGTGTGTGTGTACAGATAGATGGATAGATAGACAGATAAATAGATAGATCATCATCATCTTTTTCATGCTCACTTAGGTTGAACTTATTGATTTCTCTGCAGTCAGATGCCCTATATGTTACCAGCCCTGTACATGCTTCCAAATAAGGTAATTTATAGAAATAACAAAGTCAATATTATCCAGTGTGTTTTTCCTTCTTTCCACAGAAACTGGAAACTTAGGACACTGCTAGCATGACATTTAAAACAATCATGCCTTATCAAGACAAGGCAACACAAACACACACACATACATATATACAGATATATGATGGGCTTCTTACAGTTTCCATTTGCCAAATTCAATTGCAAGGCTTTGGTTTGCCAGGGGACATAGTAGAAGACACTTGCCTAAGTGGGACTGAACCCAAAACAAAATAGTAGGGAAGTAAGATTCTTAACATCACAACCTGCCAAATTCTATTCACAAGGTTTTGGTAAACCTGAGCCTACAATAGAAAACACTGCATTGTGTAATCGAACTGGAAACCACTGGCTACAAAGCCAATGCCTTAACCTCACGTCCATGCCTGTGCCTCCATAATATAATTGCTAACAGTGAGGTTTGAACTCATGATGATAATGTGGTGGTCAATAGCTATAAGTTTACGATGCCAGACTAACTGAAGAAAATGGTTTTAATTAGAACTGACAATAATCCTTAGTAATTATATTGTTCAATATTTCAAGTATTCATACTTAAGAAACATTATTAGCGTGCTTCATTATTGCCGCTCCTTCAGCCAGTTTATAATATCTATTAAGGGCTGCACTCTCCCGTGGTAAAGTTAGTTTTCTTATTAACACGGTCAAACTACTCCAAGCATCCACCCTGAAAATAATCTCTTAAACCTTCACTTTAAATCACTGATAGTACAATTGAATTGTCAGCTAATGGAATGAGTCAATATAATGAGATAAAACCTTACCCATAAGTGAGTAGGTCTTTTAGAGTAGCCAACAGAAAGGCTAGGAGACTATTGATTACAGAGAAAAGCACTCAAATTCAACCTGTCAGCAATCATTAAAAAGAAAATTCCTTTTTCCTTTCTCATACAGTTTGATACGTTAATAGTTTTAGGTATGTATATATACATACACACATACATATATACATATATATACATATGAATGTGTGTGTGTGTGTGTGTGTATTAACTCTGCATCAGTAAATGACATGGAATCCATCTATTTATAGTCTGCTTCTTAAGCACTTGAATTAAACATGTCTAGAAAATTGGAGCCTAGAGAAATATCAATAGCAAATTCACTTTGATATTGGCATTTTCAAATAACTTATTAGTGCATCTCGAAAAGGCACACATGTCAGCAGAGAAACCAACATAAATCCAAGCTTTTGTCACAAATAACTCAAGTTGAAAGAATAGAAATGAATAATAATGCATTTAACTGAAGAAAATAAGGATATCATATATATATATATATATATATATATATATATATATATATATATATATACACACACCATGCATATATCTATGAATCTGTGTGTGTGTGTATAGATATAACTAGCAGGAATCACAAGAGACATTGTCAGCAATTTTCTTTTTATTTTTGTACAAATGTTTTTGTCATAATCTATGTTAATTTGTTGTAGTTTTTACAACAAAAGGTAAGATTTTGAGTCAGAATCACAAATAAAAAAATTATTTTGTTAATAATTAATCCATCAATTAGGAGAGAACATGGTTTTTATTTATTCATTTCCTTGCATTTATTTACATCTAGTTTACATTACATTAAAAATGTATGAATAATTCTAGAGCTCCTAAAATGATTAAAAAAAAAAGGCAAAAAATTTGTTTTAAAGTGATTAAAAAAAAGCAAAATAGAAAAAGAAGAAATCTTAAAAAAAAAAATTATTTTAACAATATTTTATTATGTTATTTCAATTGTTAGGATATTATAGAGGAAGAATGAAATAAATGCAACAATATGTGTATTCTGATCAGCGGAATAGAACTAAGGTACAGGTAATGAGATATTAACCCTTTTGTTACGGTATTTCTGATGAAAAATGTTGCTTTTGTTTCAATTAATTTTGAAAATAATGAAGAATTTGATAAAATAACGTAGTTGTTATCAAGCATTTGGAACATAAATTAACATGGAATTTTGATGAAAGGTTTTAATTTAGACTACTATAAATTAGGATGTGTGTATCATGGAATGAGAGGCAATCTCAGATAGGTTGGTGTCAAAAGGGTTAAGAAACCCTCATTGCTGAAAATCTCAGTTCAAATCAAGCAGTGTTAGCATTCTGGAAACTACACCTTAAGTCCAATAATATGAATATGTTATGATAAGAGTTAGTCAATAGAGACACAGTGATAGGTTAACTGCCAAGAAATACCCCTCAAATCTCAAGATCATCTCTCGTCTCAAATTTCTGCTGAAACTCACCCGAAATCTTAAATCAGGATTTGAGGGAGATTTGATGTAAGTCAAATCTACAACCTTGGGAAAAGAAGTGGCATGTGGGATACTCCTAAAAGGAAAGCACATTTACAGCTGGAACATCTTTGACCTAAGGTTGACTCAATTTGGGTTTAAACTGGGGAGCTAAACAACACTGACATCTGTCATGTAACGTTCAAATGTATAGGATTCATATATAGCTTAGGAAAAGAAGTGGCATATGGGATACTTCTAAAAGGAAAGGATGTTCATAGCTGGAATGTCATTGATCCGAGGTTGACTCAATTAGGGTTAAACTGGAGAGTTAAACAACATTGACATCTGTCATGTAATGTTCAAATATGTAGAATTCAATGTAGCTTTCAATTTCTATTAAATCCAATTTGTTATCTTGTCTGTTTTGTGGTAACTACAGCAAAGTCAGACAAAGTGAACTCGATCACTACAATTACTTGGAATTGGAATTCATGAAAAATAGTTGGCAATCGGACACAAAGTTTAGACCTAGAAGTATCAGATGTTGCAATTACTTTGGTTATGTAGGCGTGTTTCACAACTGTCTAGATCAGATAAATGTTGTCCAAGATGATGTTGTGATAGTGGTTAGGTGCATCAATAATGTATCTTCATATGTGTGAGTTGTCGGACAATTAGTTTACAATGGTTGCACTGGTTGAAACAGACTAAAGCAATAAATTTAATCCTTCACACTGCTTGATAATCTGAATATTTTTAGCATCGCTGTGTAAATGATAAATAGAGATGGTGTGTGTGTGTGTGTGTGTGTGTGTGTGTGTGTGAGAGAGAGAGAGAGAGAGAGAGAGAGAGTGCATGTGTTGGGGGTGCAGTCAGTAATAATGCAGAGACATTTGCTTTTGGTGTATGTTTTTTTTTTTTTAATTATTTTGGATTGTTTGTAGTTGGGGACCAAGCATGAAGTGGTATATTACAGGAAAGATTTGATATATTGCTTGTAGATCAATATTTTCTTTTTAAATTTTATATCAGAATTGCTGAACAATATCATCATTGGTTGCAAATTTCCAATGGGCCAATTATTGCTTCATTGTAGTTCCCTGGTGTCAAAAGAGATAAAAGAGCATCTGTAATTTGATGTGGAACAAATATTTCAAGGAACTTCATTCATGAATATACATACAAGTACTTATATATGTATATACATATACAATGGCTTTCTGCATAGTTTCTGTCAACCAAATTTCCTTCACAGGGAATTGGTCAACAAAAGGCTATAGAAGAAGACACTTATTCAAAGTAGTGGGCCGTGAAATTGAACCCATAACTAGATGGTTGCAAAATGCAATGCATCATGATCAAACAGAAATAACTATCATATTTGACTGTATAAAAAAAAAGGAGCACTCCGTCGGTTACGACGACGAGGGTCCCAGCTGATACGATCAATGGAACAGCCTGCTCATGAAATTAACGTGCAAGTGGCTGAGCAATCCACAGACACGTGTACCCCTAACATAGTTCTCAGGGAGATTCAGCATGACACATAGTGTGACAAGGCCGGCCCTTTGAAATACAGGTACTACTCATTTTTGCCAGCTGAGTGGACTGGAGCAACATGAAATAAAGTGTCTTGCCCAAGGACACAATGCGTCGCCGGGAATCGAACTCATGACCTTACGACCGTGAGCCGAATGCCCTAACCACATAAAAGATGCAGGGACATATTAGAGGCGCCCTAATTTCAGCAGTGTGCATTCAGGAACAAAAGTTTTAAGTGCATTAAATTATGTAATATTAACTTATGGGAGGCCCATCATCTATACATATAAATTTGACATGGGTGATTCTTTCTTGTCTTGGGATTCACGGTCAAATGGCTGGGTGGAATTGTGCGAAAAATTACACAGATGTGTAGAATGATCCGGTCGTGTTGCTGGGCTTTGTATGTTTTTCATAGCTCCCATGGTTACCGAGATAATCTACTATCATAATACTCTTGTGTTTATGAATGAGAAAGGAAGGGGTGATAGATGAATAAGGAAGGAAGGGGTGATGTCATACTTGGTAGTGTGTGACGATGAAAATTGTATGCTGAAAAGATAAATCAAACAGCGTTTCAACTCTGTGTGAATATATGTGTGTATGTAAAAGGGGGGGGGGTATGTGAATGTGTGTGCGTGTGCATGCAATGGAAGTGGGATGGTTCAGCCCTGTTCACTTAGTATTTGGGTTTATTTTTTGATTTGGTTGAATCTTGGTTGGGTTTTTTCTTTTTGTTGGTCAGTTATTTTCAGTGTTTTGACAGAAAAAAGTCATTCTAAAATTGTTTTTTAACGTAAGCGTGCCCAAACAAGTCAAATGCTTACACAGAGCAGGTTTTACAGCTACATCATCCAAACTGACTGGGTAAAACCGGGCTTAGCTGCTAGTCACATATAAGACCAAGGGAGATTTTTTAAGACATTATTTTGGAAAAAAAAAGTGCATCTTATATGCTATCAAATAATATACTTTCATCACAGTTTTCTGATGCTCAATTAGTGTTGGAAGAATATTTTGTCTTCATGTCACTTGTATTATGTGCACTATTTGAATCACATTAAAGTTTTGTATGAGGTGCATGCGATTCACATCTGGGAGATAGGTTAATATTGTTGTGTTCTTGAGCAAAACTTCATTTCACATTGCTCTAGTGTTGTGTAGGGGACGACATAATAAGTATAGACCCAACGTTTTTGTTTGTGTTGTAAAAAGGCAGCTAAAAAAGGGTGAGGTGGGATTTGCACTCCAACCTCATAAAATCCTTATTAGCAAAGACTACCCAAACAGACCCATGAGTTGGAGGGTTCTCACCTGAGTGGTGCAAAAGCATCATCCGCTAGGTGCAGCGTATCACCAAGAAATGGTAGATGCAGTGACATGCCGTTACAGTGCATGCCTCCATACCATTACTAATGTGAGAGACATAACACAAATGTTACACCCCTTAACAGTGCAACAGTAATGCGATGTAACTGTTTTTGGGTAGCTAGTATTGCAGTTTGTGTATATTAGGTAAGAAACAGCTTTTGACAGGTATCATTTGGGAAAGATATAATTGTGATTACTTCATTATGGAATGACAAAAATATGCCGTGAAGATATGTCAAAATGTGATACATGTAAAAGTGTAAAGATGGGAAAAAATGACATGACAGGTCTCTGCAGGAGATCATTTGAGGCAGCTCACTGCAAGGGTTTTATTAAAGACTAGGTTAGATTTTTGTTGTGGACTGGAAACAAATTAACTATATTTATCTAACAGTAGATAAGAGAGATTATCGTTAAATCAATATTCTGTGTTATCATACGATAAGAAACAGTGGTTCCCAGCACGAAGAGATCATCAAACTACTTATCACTTCCCTGTTCAGCATGCCACCATTCCCCTCCATGCCACCATTCCCTTCTCTCTCTCTCTGATCTAACTTGTTCATTTGCCAAGAGTAGGATGGGAGACTCAATTATGTCTAGGTCATAAGGTTACTGTCTTTAGCAGAATATAATGGTAATCATTTTTAGAGCTAATGCTTGATAAGTAACACTTGCACAGACTTGTACTTTGTACAGCTTAAATGAAATATTTTGTTCTGGATAGGAAACCTAAAATTCTAAATATATTCATAAGGCATATGAAACGATATCCTCAAAATAGGACAACTATTTTAATAACATATAAATTCAACTTGCAATAAATCTCTACTATTTACACACAATATTTTTTCCTAGCCACCATAAATAACTATGATCTACAGAGTGAGTTAGCTGCATCTCGTTCATAGTTTTTTTCAGTGTTAGCCAGAGGTTTTAGGTCATTCCTAACTTTTCTATTCTAAGGTCTCTTTATCCTACCACATTACAATGAATCAAATCATGAAACACAATATGCAAACTGCACACACACACACACACACATTTTTTATTTGCTATATAGTTTCCATTTAGGTAAAAAAAAAAAAAATTCTACCAGGAAAAAAAAACATTACCTTGAAACATCACATACTTTTACAAGTGTGCTGGCAACAAAACATCAGAAAAATAATGTCAAGTTAGTTGTCATAGCAATAACTTGAAATGCAGAATAAGTGCTTCATGAAAAGATAAATTTCTTTTTGTATACACATATTTTTGCAAAGAAATTTATGTTTTCTAATAATTGCTTTATGTTGCCACTCACAACCTATTAATGGTAAATCTACAAGATGTCCATAGCATATCGTTATAAAGAATTTCTTGTAACTACTAATGAGATGCATTAATCTAGTTAAATTTCTAATCTTGATATCTTCTGATCAGCATTCTATGTTACATCAAAGTGCTTCAACATTTTGATGGTCATGTTAATGCCAACTACTCTGCTGTATAAAATAAGGTAGTTCTTATATTTCTTATCAGGTAAGCCATTCTGAAAATATGAATATTTCTGTTCTGTATGTATGTTTTCCTGGTCTTATTTTTTCAAATTTCTCTCTTCTATAAAAGAAGAGTTCCAAACAAGAAACAGCATTCTTCATTGGAATATACACTTCAACTAAGGAAGTAGGAATGAAAGAAGAAAAAAAAGGACGAATGGATGCACACATGCATGCATGCGCACCTTTACATATTTAATTGCACATGTATGTACATGTGTCATATTTTTTATATGAATGCATGTCATTTACATGTGCTAATCTGTTTCTTTTTACGCATACATGAGTACACATGTTTGTCTACATATGTGTACATACTACAGGCTAAACTGGAATGCTTTGCAAATTTTTATACTTCTTTTAATGGCTTGTAGTTATAATTTTTTAGTTAGTTGTGTCTTTTCTAATTTAGTAAAAGCCCAGCATTTGAAGATTGATGACTGAAGCAGGCAGTTATACAACCAAGTTCCCCAACACCCACAGTTATAAATCTTAAGTTGTGGTCCACATATAGTATCTGCACATTTATCATTAGTTTGCCGTGGATATTTTCTTTTTGATTTTATGTTTAACATTATGTTAACATCTGGTGGACAGCTGATTTCTCAGTTTCTATTACTCTGCACAGTTTTTTTTTCCTGTCTCAGAGCATTATGTCTGATCTATTGTATATACATTTTACAGACATTTTGACAGGGAATTGTTCAACCAGTATTCTTTCATATTAAGAATTACTACAACCTCCACATCACTGTAACTTGCATTTTGATCTTCAGGACTATCTTTCACAATGTAAAGTACTGTAGGGACCATAGGAATTTACAGTGTAAAGTACCTAGGACCCTACTGTATACCATAGAGGACATTAGTATAGTAATTACAGTTTTGAACAACTACAATGTATGTGTGTGTGTGTGTGTGTGTGTGTGTGTGTGTGTGTGTGTGTGTGTGTGTGTGTGTGTGTGCATGAATGTATGCCATTGTTCAGTTTATTTCCAGATTTCTTGCCAATAGAGAAAGAACCAATTTCTAAGCGAGATCCAAAGCTCCTTTATTGAAATATCAACATCAACAACAGGGTATTTTTGTTTGTTTGTATGTATGTATGTATGTATGTATGTATGTATGTATGTATGATCGTTGCCAGAGCAGCTGTTTGGCTTCTGTGCCAGTGGCACGTAAATAGCACCATTTGAGCATGATCGTTACCAGCATCGCCTTCCTGGCACGTGAAAAGACATTCGAGCGAGGTCATTGCCAGTGCCGCTGGACTGGCTCCTGTGCAGTTGGCACGTAAAATACACCATGTTGAGCGTGGCCATTGCCAGTACTGCCTGACTGGCCTTCATGCCGGTGGCACATAAAAGCAACCACTACACTCTTGGAATGGTTGGCGTTAGGAAGGGCATCCAGCTGTAGAAACTCTGCCAAATCAGGTTGGAGCCTGGTGTAGCCATCTGGTTCACCAGTCCTCAGTCAAATCGTCCAACCCATGCTAGCATGGAAAGCGAACGTTAGATGATGATGATGATGATGATATATGTAGATTTATTTTTCTTATTTCTTTTATCTTTTCCTTGTTTCAGGCACCATCTTAGAGGAATATTTTTGTTCTTTTTTCTCAAAGCCTGCTACTTATTCTATTGGTCATCTTCACTGAACCGCTATGTTATGGAGACATAAATATACTGATTGCCAAGTAGTGATAAAAAATACACATGCACACACAGACAAACACATATATTTATATATTTGTATACAATGAGCTTCTTTCAGTTTCTTATTTCTTTATTGCTCACAGGGGGCTAAACATAGAGGGGACAAACAAGGACAGACAAAGAGATTAAGTCGATTATTGACCCCAGTGCATAACTGGTACTTATTTCATCGACCCTGAAAGGATGAAAGGCAAAGTCGACCTAGGCGGAATTTGAACTCAGAACGTAACGGCAGGCGAAATACTGCTAAGCATTTTGCCCGGTGTGCTAACATTTCTGCCAGCTCACCGGCTTCTTTCAGTTTCTGTTTAGCAAATCCACTCACAAGGCTTTGGTCAGCCCAAGGCTATAGTAGAAGACAGTCGGCCAGGGTGCTATACAGTGGAGCTGAACTCAGAACTATGTATTCAAGAAGCAAACTCCTGACGATACAGCTATACCTGCACCTACATGTATTCATGTGTAACTTCAGTAGATATTTGATGTGCATTGTAGATTGCTAGCCAATTCCACGTTGATGGTAGTTAGAACAGTTAATAAATTTTCAAAGTAACAGTAAACCTTTGTTATGTAATCATCAATTAAAGAAAGTGACAAATGCAACAGTTTGTGGAAAAGTTGTTGAACCAAACGAAATTCTGTCAGATGTGTTACGGATTTTTCCCTGTGCCAAACTTCTTTTACTAATTACAAATTCAATAATCACTGGAAATGACCTCCCAGAAGAATAGAGTAAGCTTATAGTTGTAGTAATCCCAGAGGAAGGAAGCAGCTGTCTTTCAGAAAATCAAAAAGGATTACTGTTCATATGCACCGATGCAAAACTCTTTAATTGAGTGCTGCTTACAAAATGAAGAACAAGACTGGAAGGATTAATTCTATGTTTCTAGTCTGGCTCCAGGCCAAACAGAAATACGACTGAACAAATAATACCATTATTAAGAATATGTATTTGATGTATTTGATTTTGTTAATGGAGCAGCAATTGAAGATATCCTAAAGTTCTATGAAGTGTGAAACTTATTCATTAACACTATTCTCATTCTCAGCAATGGTAATGGCTTTGTGACATCTTCAGGTATACATCAGGAACTGACAAATTTGCACCTTGACTTTTCATAGCTGTTATGGATTATGTAATTTGTATAGGCACAGGCATGGCTGTGTGGTAAGAAGCTTGATTCCCAACCACATGGTTCTGGGTTCAGTCCCACTGCATGACATCTTGAACAAGTGTCTTCTACTATAGCCTCGGGTTGACCAAAGCCTTGTGAGTGGATTTGTTAGATGGAAACTAAAAGCCTCTCATATGTATGTATGTGTGAGTGTGTGTGTGTGTGTGTGTGTTTGTCCCCCATCAACACTTGACATATACATGCATGCATATATGTATACATTACACACGCATGCATCATACATACATACATATATACATGCATACATATATATGTAATCCTTTTTATAACAACTGATCTGGAACTAAATCATCATCAACACCATTTAATGTCCCTTTTCAACGTTGGCATGGGCTGGAGGGCATGACAAGAGTGGTAGCTACAGGACTGCACCAAGCTCTATTGTTTGCTTTGAATGCCAACCAGTTCACAGCGTGCGTAGGGTGCTTTCTACATGGCAGCGACCCCATTGAGGTTACCAAGTAACTTGCAAGACAAAAGACCCTTCAGTTGAGAGGAGGAGTAGAAGAGAGGGAAATGGCTATATACCAGGTAACAGGAGATGTGATAGAGGGAAAGAAACAGATATCTTGATGTTGAAGGGATATAGTTGGAAAAGAGAGAAGAGGGGAGAGAGAGAGAGAGAGAGAGAGAGAGAGAGAGAGAGAGAGAGAGAGAGAGAGAGAGAGAGAGAGAGAGAGAGAGAGAGAGAGAGAGAGAAGATAGTAAGAAAGATGTGTCAAGGTCTGCCCTCGAGTTACGGTGGGAGGATATAAATGAAGGGGTGAGAGAGGGAGATAAAAGGGGATGAGGATGCGGTTAGTGGATATGTAGTATACATAGGTGCAGGCATGGCTGTGTGGTAAGAAGCTTGCTTCACAGCCACATAGTTCTGGGTTCAGTCCCACTATGTAGTACCTTGGGTATGTGTCTTCTACTATAGGCTCAGGCTGACCAAAGCTTTGTGAGTGGATTTGGTAGACAGAAAATGAAAGAAGCCCATCATATATATATATGTGTGTGTGTGTATATATTTATATATATGTGCATATGATTGCGGTTTCGATTCCCAGACCGGGCGTTGTGAGTGTTTATTGAGCGAAAACACCTAAAGCTCCACGAGGCTCCGGCAGGGGATGGTGGTGAACCCTGCTGTACTCTTTCACCACAACCTTCTCTCACTCTTTCTTTCTGTTTCTGTTGTGCCTGTAATTCAAAGAGTCAGCCTTGTCACACTGAGTCACGCTGAATATCCCCGAGAACTACGTTAAGGGTACACGTGTCTGTGGAGTGCTCAGCCACTTGCACGTTAATTTCACGAGCAGGCTGTTCCGTTGATTGGATGGAACCCTCGACGTCGTAAGCAACGGAGTGACAACAATATGTGCATATATGGGTACAGGACATCACCAACAGTAAACAACATGAAATACGAAAAGAAATGAGTTAAATACGCAAATAATGAGAGAAAAAAAGGGACAAGTAATACAAAGAATGACCCTTCATCAGTTGTTGGCTGTAAATCTACTTCCCATTTCGAACAATCAATGACATTTGTGTATGTATGTGTGTGTGTGCGCGTGTGTGTATAT
>NC_068987.1:80889097-80901611 GCF_001194135.2 Octopus bimaculoides
ACTGCGGCCATGCTGGAACACTGCTTTTAGTCGAGCAAATCGACCCCAGGACTTATTCTCTGGAAGTCTAGTACTTATTCTATCGGTCTCTTTTGCCAAACTGCTAAGTTACAGGGATGTAAACACACCACCATCGGTTGTCAAGCGATGTTGCGGGGACAAACACAGATACACAAACATACATATATATACGACGGGCTTCTTTCAGTTTCTGTCTACCAAATCCACTCACAAGGCTTTGAGATATATATATATATATATATATATATATAAATATACACACATTCTTTTTTTTTTTATTTGTTTCAGTCATTTGACTGCAGCCATGCTGGAGCACCGCCGGTAGTCGAGCAATTCGACCCCAGGACTTACTCTTTCTCATCACCATCACCATTATTATTATCATCATCATCATCATCATCATTAGAAGCAGTAATAGTGAGGCAGCAAGCTGGCAGAATCGTTAGCACGCCAGCCAAAATGCTTAGCAGTATTTTTGCTCATCACTCCGTTCTGAGTTCAAATTCCACCAAGGTTCATTTTGCCTTTCATCATTTTGGGAGCTGATAAAGTAAGTCCAAGTGAAACCTTGGGGGTCGATGTAATCAACTAGTCCCCTCTCCTAAAATTTCAGATCTTGTGCCTTTAGTAGAATGGATTATTATTAGTAGTAGTGGTGGTAGTAGTAGTAGTTTGATAAATTATGTTCCAAACATCAGTTTAATATAGAATGTACTTCTCATACATGGAGGACTACACCTTAAGGAGTATCAATATTTAAACTGATTACCAATTAACGAAAAACGATTAGGTATATTACTAAATCACTCCGAATTCTTGATTATTTGCGAAATTAATTGAAACTTAGGCTGTGCGTTTCATCAGAAATACTGTCATGAAAAGATTAAAGGATATAATTCTGACATAAAAGTTAAACACAGCCATTATTTAGAGCTTTTACTAGAAACTAGTAAGCTAAGCTTTATGATCACAAGAATAATAATCTCCTTAAGCTCACAATGATTTCAGAACAAATCAACAAGTAAAAAAATCTATGTGGTCATTCTATCTGCTGGAAATAGCAGCCAAATCTTTCTCATGGAAAAGCATATCTAAAATCTTTTAATTGTTTCAGTCAATGGACTGTGGTCATGCTGGGGCACTGCTTTGAAAGGTTTAGTCAAAATAGAGCCTAGCATATATTTTAAAAGTCTGATACTTATTCTATTAGTCTTTTGCTGAACTGCTAAGTTACAGGGATGTAAGCAAACCAACCTAGTTGACAGGGGAGTAGAACAAGCTTAGGCACACACAAACATACATATAAGACAGGCTTTCACACATTTTCCATCTACCAAATTCATTCACAAGGCATTGGAACTGTAGTAGAAGACACTTGCTCAAGGTGCCACACAGTAGGACTGAACCTGAAATGATATGGTCACAAAGCTTGCTTTGTGACCACCTAACCCTAATCCTAACCCATGCCTAGCATCCTTTTATTCCTAAAACAGGAAGGACACATGAAATAAT
The DNA here is from genome assembly GCF_001194135.2 of Octopus bimaculoides. Classification (NCBI taxonomy): domain Eukaryota; kingdom Metazoa; phylum Mollusca; class Cephalopoda; order Octopoda; family Octopodidae; genus Octopus; species Octopus bimaculoides. The sequence goes on from NC_068987.1 coordinate 80,890,631, forward strand.
GCAGTCCAATATTTTAAATGTTTTTTTTTAAATTGATTTTTATCTGTATATAAAAATATATCCTTAGTTCTGCAATGCTTGTTGTTACTATTGTTGTATTTCTGGTCAGCCTTAAATGAGCAACCAAAGGCATTCCTGCCATGACTATCTCCTCTTTTGTTCAGAGTATATTTAGGGCTTAGTAACATAGTAAGTGTCCTCAACCCAGGGATGAGAGCAAAGATATTTTTGGTGCCCCACCTTAATTAACAAATATGATAAGTTGTAGAAAAATGTGCACCCTGTGCACCTACACTTAGAGGTACCCTGCTTTCCACTGACAACCCTTCTGTTACAACTCAATGGACTGCATTATCCAGTGGAAATTTAAAAGAAAATGAGATTTCAAAATGAGTTATAAAATATATATATCTGAATAAAATACAGTCAATTGCTAGTGGTAAGAAGTTTGCTTCTCAACACAGTCTCAGGTTCAGTCCTACTCTGTGGAACCCAGGCAAGACTACAGCCCCAGGCCAATAAAAAAAATGTGAGAGGATTTGGTAGAAGGAAACTGGAAGAAACCCAGTGTGTGTGTGTGAGAGAGAGAGACAGAGAGTATGTGCATTTTCTCTATTTGTTACTGTCTCCTTGCCTTGACATTATGTGATAGTTGTAAATGAGAGTCACTGTCATGCAAGCAGTATCCTTTGTTTCCAATCTTCCATAAAAACAGGTCTGGCCACGGGGAAATATTACCTTACTGGAAATAGGTGAGGGCTGGCAACAGGGAGAAAATGTAGAAAATACACCTCAACTAATTATGTCCAGCCCTTGCAAGCACATAAAAGTGAACATTAAAATGATAAGAAGGAAATTTCCATCAGTCAAAGCTGACCAAGTCCCAGCACATATACGCAGAGGCCTAGGCAAGATTTTTATGAAGACAACTAGCAGTTACTCATGCATGCAATCTCCCTTTTCCGCCCCATCCGTATTTCTCCAATGGAAAAATTACTCACATTATTTACATAAGATGGATATGTGTCCTCGTCATATTTGTTGTTACCACAACATTTCAGCTGTTTTACTCTCCAGCCTTCGTCAGGCATCCTGGTAGAATTTTGAACCCAACCCTAGGTTCTCATTCCTAAGGTATTTTTTTGATAATGCTATTATTATTGAGTGAAAGTGCAGTGCATGCCATCAAAGTGACACTGGGGTAAAATATACGAAGCCCAATATACCCATCATGAGTACCTGTCTGATAAGGGTACACCAGGCACATGCATCAAAACCATATGTGTGCGACATCGTGATCTCATATCAAAATAAGCAGCACATGACCTCGCAGGTGGGGCCCAATTAGAATTTTCTTCAGGTTGAGTAGCCCATCCCGCTCAAAAGGTCCCTGAATAAGGTTTGCTTAAGGATGTTGAGCAAAACACCCATGTTTCCAAAAGTGAATTATTCAAACCCCAAAGAATTCCTTTCAACACACGGCTATGATGCTCCCCCACTACTTCTGCTCATGATCAGAGGTGCACATATTGTCTGCCACCAAGGGACATGCTGAACTGGTTAAGGTCAAACAACTGACAAGCAAATCTGTGGTATTGAGCAGAATATTTGCTGTAGCCCATCTTTTATACCATATTATTATTATTATTATTATTTATTCAAGGCACTGCCTGGAATTGAACTTTGAATCTTGGGTTAGTAGCCTGTGCTCTTAACTATTATGCTATATGCCCGTAGAACAGGAAAAATTACTGTCATTGTACTGTTACAGTTTGGCACTAGTAACACTGCAGACTTTGCCACCAGATTGCAAAGATCCAGAACATATGAGATAAAATAACTTGTCCAACTGTCTGACAGTTCCACTTATCAGACAGTGGAACTGCTCTGGATTGGTATTTTTTTATTGACTCTTGAAGGGTGAAATGTGAAGTTGATCTCAGTGAGATTTGAACTTGAAGGGCAGAGAGTCAAAACAAACACCACAAGGTATTTTATCCAATGTTCTAATAACTTTCCTAATTTACCACCTTTGTCTTTTATCTTCTATTTATTTTAGTCATTTGATTGTGGCCATGCTAGGGCACTGATTGAGGTCACAATATTTCTCCTGAACAGGACGCAGTTGGTTGCAGAGTTATTCATTTACAGCTCAGAGAACTAGAACAAGGTGAAATGAAGGGTTTTGCTCATAAACACTAAGTATCACCCGGTTTGGGGATTGAAACCATGACTTTGTGATTGTGAGTGTAACACCCTAACCTCTAAGAAATGTGCCTTCTCTATGAGAAGTATGAACATCACATAAAGTATGTTTTTACTTCACATAAAGTAAAGTCAAAGAGACAACCTGGTACAAGAAAGTAATTAATGGACGCAGTTTGTTTGCTGATTTCCTCTACTCAATGCCACTTGACTTCACTAAAGATATGTTTAAGTGAAGCCAGGCTTAACAAAATCAATCTATCTACGTTATAAGAAAAGTAACAACTTATGATAATAATATGAATCATCTGATATTGGCTTTTGTCATCAACTGTACTTATAGAATTAAAGCAATGACAACATATTTCTACTAACAATTCATTGAATAAAATAAGATAAACAGAATAAATTAGATAATTTCATTTCATAATTTCCATGACAATTTTGATTTTGTTTGATTCTTTTTTTTTCATCAACTATTCTGGAACATTTCCAAATTTTACACGTAGAAAGGCTATCATTTAATTATCTTCATTTGCATGTACAAAATTTTTGGCAAATGCTTCAACAATACAGCCGCCATTGAGAGAAGAAAAAGAAAAACAAAAACTCTGGCCATAAAAGATATCTGTAGTAAATAGGTTCAAATATCAAAATAAAAATCAATAAAATCTTAGACTTTAATATTGATCTCATTTAGATAGCTTGTTCAATGTAGGATAAATTCTAATGTGTATTCCAGTCAACAGATTTCAAGAGTGCACTCTGCTAAATAAATTTTCTAAAATAATTTAGGGAGATATTTTATCTCAATGATAAAAACAAAATTAAACAATTGCAGTAATTATTGTTTCTTGAAAACTAAATAAAAGTTTAAATATCTTATCTAAATTAGAAATATATTTTCAAGACAAACTAATACCATCAAAACTAATCTGATGGTGGCCACTTAGGTGATACTAGAAAGTGAAAGTGAAAGTAAAAGGTTAAGCAATCCATATTTCAAAATATTTCAACAATTCTTCAAGGTTAAATAAATCCCTAGCTTCTCAAATCTGCAGTGACATTGATAAGTTAGAAAGCTTAAGATTATGGCTAACTAATGCTGCAGGCAGTTAATTAGCAGTAACCAAAGGAAACTCAATACAATCAAATTGACGCAGATCTGAGGATATAAAAGCTAAAGATAGAAATGGATACTAATAGATATTATAAGAAATGACACGTATGAAGCACTTAAGTCAGGTAGCCACTAGTCTATAGTAATATCATCAACAATAACTGATTATAGACCTTTATCTATCACAAGAAACCAATACATCAACACTTCACGAAATAAGAGATATCAATAGGTTATTTCATTATTTATTTCAGTTTCATTCACTAAAAGCCTGGTGTCATATCAAATTGGAGTGAATCTCTGTTTTCAAGGTACTAACCTGTTTAGATATATCACTCAATTAACCAAGTAGCTGCTTTAACACAACCACAAGAACCCCTGAGTGTCTTTAATGAAAAAATCAACTTTTGGATTTAATAGAACACATTAATTATCAAATCACTGCACCTAATATAGACAAAATTATAATTTAGCATTTCACTTCAGATACAATCTATCTGTATTTTTGATCATTGCTTGATTTGACAATCTTCTAGAGTTGATAAAAGAAAATACTAATCAAGCACTAGGATAATCATAACTGATTTACTCTTCCTATCTTCAAACCTGAGGCCTTCTAATCATCACCATCATTTAACAACCACTTTTCCATGCTTGCATGGGTCATACAGAATTCGGTGAAGCAGATTTTTCAATGACCAGATGCTTTTCCACTGGTTAACTCACACCAGCTTCCAAGCAAGGTAATATTTTCCCCCATAGTTAAAAAAGATAGTAAAATGTAATTTGAGGTAGATTTGGCTGTTATACCTAGCAGATTGAGTGGTTACAAAGATGCTCTCTTATTGGTTCATATGTCATTTATTTCAATGCTTTGCAAAATCCACAAGTTAATCATTAGGAATTATTGTCTGTTCAGTTAATAATTAACATTTTTTTTTTTAGTTATGATTACAAAGTTTGGAGAAGAAGAGACAAGAAATAATTATAACATTGCACAAATTTATTATTCACATCTTAAATATCATGTCTAGAGAAATATATTTATGAGCCATTTCTGTAAAGTATTACTGGATGTATCAAATACACAGTGATTTGTGTGTGTGTGTGAGCATGTGTATGCATGTGTGTATGAAATTGATTCATTTTCATCATTACCTGGTGCTTCACACTGCTGTGCAATCATTCTGGGAGTAAATAAATTCTACCATATGCAATGAATACTTTCCCTCTCATTTGCATTCCTGTGGCCTGTGTGTTTTTTGTACTCTGTTTATGTTCTGTTTATCATTTTGTCCACGTTTGTTTGTAACGTCCTGTATATGCATCTACATATACATGTAGATGAAGGTATGTACATACATGTGCATATATATATGCACATACTCACATATTATTTGTATTATATATATATATATATATAATTTTTTTTTTTCTCCGTGTTTTTCTCCTTGTCTCCGTATTCTTTCTGTTGAAGAGCGTAGCTCGAAACGTCAAAGACTTTCCGTATTCCCGAGCGTCATACTAATATATACTTTTGTTATTTACACCACCTGTCCTCGTCTGTTGTTATTTTTTGTATATTCTCCCATATATATATATATATATATATATATATATATATATATATATATATATATATATATATATATATATATACACATACATACATAGAGGGTGTTTGGGCTTAATTTGATAGTTTGCATAAAAAGAAAAGATAACACAGTATCACATCTAAAAATGAATAAGAGTATTTTTTAAAAATCGAAAAAATATCAACAAGATCATGGTTTGGAGATAACATTTTACACAAAATAGATGTCCTCAGTTTCTACCGTGGCCTCAAGACAGCTCTGGAACCAGGAGCATACATTCCTCCCTGTGTCCTTGGGAATAACTCTGAACATCTGCTTGATCTTGGTCACCAGCTCAGCCTTGGTGATGCTGGTAGAGTGGTTGGTGTGTTTCTCAACTAATTTCCAATAGCATGGGAATTAGGCCAGAAATTGAGACTGATGAAGTCATACAAAATTCTCCAACAATTGACTTCTGACTGTTTCTGGAAGTATGGCAAGGAGCCAAATCCTGCTGCTACACATGTTGCCTTCCAGCAGCAACCCTCTCTTGTCAGGATTTGACTGCAGTCTCAAGCAGCTTGACATAACCATCTGAATCAAACCTAAGGCACTGTTCAAAGATGTGGGGCAGCATGCTGTCACCTTCATGACACTCCACATGGTCCTTCCTGCTGGCCACAGCTTTGTAGTCTCCAATGCAGCTATCCTTGTTATGAATTACAGCCTTTACAGTATTCACAGAGCACTGAGTAGCAGTCATGGTGTCAGCATTTTGATAACAGGTGTGAATACAGGTAGGTTTTTTCTGATATTCACATGGTTTCCAGCCCTCTATATCAGCTAACACTTTTCTCAACTACAACTTTAATCCCTATGCTCTCCAACACCAGTGACTGTTCATTAACATGTCAAGCACCTTGCTGAAAAAAAAAGGAGATATAAAAAAATCATCAGATTTAACTCAAACACCCTGTATATTCTGATATCTAAATCTGATTCTTATTACTGTTCTGGCTTGTCATTCTCCCTTGGGTAGTTCTACTTAAAATCCTACTTTTCTTATTTACTTTTGAAGGATTCTTAGAGTGAAAATTGGATGGAATATAAGGTAAAAAGATTTAATATATCTAAATGAAATACTACGAATTTTTGTTTTTTTTTTGTTTTTTCAATTTTTCTAGAGAGATAACAACAATTGTTTTAACTCCATTGTTCATTTACATCAATATATAATATAATGATAACAGACATTGCAATCAATCGATGAGCACATACATTACAAAAAGAGATGACATATTAAAACCAAGGGAAGGGGAGTTTCTATATTAACAAGTATAATAAAACAAAGATGGTACTCCTTAAGATTAGCTAATCCAAATTTTGAAACAATATAGACAATACCATTTGGAGTGGAATTAATTTTCAAAATCAACTTGTAGTTTCCTACTGAAGCAGCATTCATCAGATGTATGCAAACTGCTTTTGAATTCCATTTGAAGCTCTTCACCCACCCTACTTATGTTTCTAGGGAAAGTATTGTTTCTGCTCATTTAGAAGGCAATGAGAATGCACTGAAGAGAATCTTCTTTAGTATAATACAACAGTTATACTTAAAGACAGTAAAAAAAAATGTTAAATAAAGAGACAGAAAGATAGATAGATAGATAGATAGATAGATAGATAGATAGATAGATAGATAGATAGATGGATGGTTGGTTGGTTGGTTGGCTGGATAATGTGATAGATAACTAGATAGATAGATAGTATAGACAAACAACTGAGTGACTAGATAGATGCATCTCTGCCACCAATGTTCTGTCAATTTTTTTGTGCTGACTAACATGAGTTAGACCAATGGTTCTCAAGCACAATTCATATAAGATTTTGTTGTAAAAAATTCATGTGCAATAAATTGCTTATATTTCTACAATACATAAAATATTTTGACAACTTTTTTTTTTATATAATCCTAAATATCATTTAATTATGAAGAATATAATAGGAATTTTTAAATATTGAATGGGAGGTCTATCAGAATGAAATATGCATCAAAGAGATCCATCAGAATGAAATATGAAAAATACAGAAGTCAACTCTTGTCACAAACTTAATTCTTTTGTTACCATATTTCAGTTAAAATATGCCTGTTTTTTGTTTCAGTAAAATAACTTTGATGTCTGGAACAGAAGTTAACATGGAATTTTGATGGAAGAATTTAATTTAAATCATTTTAAAACTGGAAGTTTGTATCATAAAACCAGGAGCGGTCTCAAACAGGTTGGTATCAAAAGGGTTCGTAAATTCCAAAGGCTTTTTTGTGGGTGCTTTTCACCAAAGTACCTTGATCTTCTATCCACTCTATCGCAGCTGAAAGCAACAGGGGCATTGCTCTCACTCACGTCTACATTTAACAGTATGGATGCCAAGTTCCTTTCTCAATTCAGAGGTATGTACCACTTCATTTCCAGGGGAAACTTTGAAAGGTTGTGAATACAGTGGTTCTCAACCATTTTTTGCCAAAGGACACCTTTGATTTTTATTTTACTCTACTGGATACCAGTAGCCATTTAATGTTTAAAAAATTCCTATTGAATTTTTATAATTAAAATTTATTAGGAGTGGCTGTATGGTATGAAGCTTGCTTCCCAACCACATGGTTCTGGGTTCAGTCCCACTGTGTGACACCTTGGGCAGGTGCCTTCTACTACAGCCTCGGGCCGACCAAAGCCTTGTGAGTAGAATTGGTAGGCGGAAACTGAAAGAAGCCCATCATATATATATATATATATATATATATATATATATATATATATATATATATATATGTATGTATGTATGTATGTATTTGAGTGTCTGTGTTTGTCCCCCCACCCCATCGCTTGATAACCAATGTTGGTGTGTTTACATCCCCATCACTTAGCAAAAAGAGGCCGATAGAATGAGTACTAGGCTTATAAAGAATAAGTCCTGGGGTCAATTTGTTCAACTAAAGGCAGTTCTCCAGCATGACTGCAGTCAAATGACTGAAACAAGCAAAAGAATAGAAGAATAATTGTATAAAAGAATTGTTAAAATATTTTGTGTACTGGAGAAGTATGACCAATTTATTGCACATGAACTTTAAACAAGAAAATCTTATACAGACCCCCGAGTAGTCATATGGACCCACAAAGGTGATATGGACCCTCAAGGGTCCTGGTTGAGGACCACTGCTTTAGAATATATAGAATGTTGTTACAGAAAAGTATTTTCTAACCATGTAATTAATTAAAACAAAAATAAGAAACAAAAAGGATAATCTACAATGTTACTTCAAAAGAAATAAAGTTAGCAATTACTCCTATTGAAAACCATTCTCATATTATTATTATGTACAAACATCTAATCATACCAGAGCTTTCTAATACTAAAAAATCTAAAAAGAATGTGAGAAAAGTCACCAGTCACTAGTAGACCTTGCTGTCTAGAAGGTGACAGCAAACACAATATTAAATTTATAACAATCAGAAATGGTGTAAAAATGACTTTGAAATGTAAAATGTAACAATGATAGCTACAGATCAAAGTAGGTGGTTTTTTTTCTTTTTTTGAAACAGGGCATTGTTTCTTATTCTTTCTAATATTCTCTATTGGTAAGATTCCACAAATAAAAATATAAAAATACCTTCATTCTCTATAAATCTTACAAAATCTATTTACTTTTCACAGTCTACATTTATTCTATATACTTGTGTGTGTATGCATATGCATGTGTATGCATATGCATGTGTATGTGTGTGTATATACACACACATACACAATACTCATGCACAAACATATGTACATATGTATGTATGTATGTATGTATTTGCTCCTTTTTTTTTTTAATATTCTAAAAAGAATATAATCTTAAGATATAACTCTGTTTTATCAGATCTAAATGAAAAATGTTTGTGACAATCTTGGATAAATCTTAGCTTATAAAATAAATAAAGAAAAATAAGCTTTCTTTTTTCTTTTCAGAAGAAAAAAAATGTATCTGCTTTGAAATAACATATTCATAATGCTTCACTGTATTTGAATCAGGCTTGGCAATAAGATAACATCTTTGCAAAGAGCAGTGCCTCCAAGAATGTGAGACTTGTTTTTTTTTCTTTTTTTCTTTTCTATCAAGTAAAATACAATATTTCAATCTCAAATAAATCCTGTCTCTCTATCTACAAGTCCAAGAGAAGATGACTTACTGAAGCAAAATATTTTCATCTTCAGAAGATGTTTGTTGTTTCTTTCTTCTCTTTTATTTATTCATTTATCTGTTTGTTTGTTTATTTATTTATTATCAGATTCAGAAAATGATATAGATAAAATCTCAACTAATCCAATTACATCAAAACACAACTTTTATTCAGCTTCAGTTTCATTATGACCTACAGCAGTTGAAAGTGCATTGAAGTCTCCTGGGACTTAAGACTATGGCCATATATTTTCCAGTATGACAGCACGACAATAAATAAACAAACAACAAGTCTCAAATTAACCTTGTGTGTTCAATGCTGCTAGTAATCAATAAACTTTGTCGAGTTACTTCAGGTAGAGTAAATATCATATAGTATTCAATATCAGAAAGCATAAAATTAGGGACACAGAGAGCAGAACGAGTTAATTTGAACTGGCAGTTTGCTTTCAGCAATGCAGCAGATAATATCTAATTGCAACATATCTGACTTAACAAATTGTTCAGACTAGATTAAAAGGGACATTATGTATTAACAGACACATTTTACTGAATGCAAAGTAGAATGAACACATAGAAATAACGCACAAGACCAAGCTAAGTATTATTCAAGTGCAGATATTCATGTCTCTTGATTATTCATAAACCTGGTTAAACAATGAAACACCAAGCTAAATGATAAAGAATTCTGACCATTCCAAACACTAATTTCTGATTATATGTAACTAACTTGAAGACATTGTGAATCACCATGAGTGTCTGGTTTTGACACAGTAACACCTTTCTGTTTATCTTCCTAAACAGAACAGGTCAGAATCAAAGTTATCGCTTCTGACTTCAACACTTCCAATTTTCCAAGCAGCAAATCCTCATTTTAGCAACATCAAATAATGATAGCATAGCCATTATCGCTAACATTGTATCGTAAATAGCTAAAATAATTTTCTCCTTGAAAACAAAGACATATTTCTGTTGGCAAAGAAAAAAACAACACAGCAAAACTGACAAATAAATAAAGACTACTACCAAATGAAAATAATCTGTCATAGAAAACTTTATCATTTTTATCATCCAGCAACAAATATTTTCAAAAAGAAGAATGGTGGTGTGGCAAACATGATTTTTTTATTGTAGGACCTCCAAGCCAGCAAAAGGACAATAAAAACCATGATTCATGGGTTACTAAAGTAGAAACTGGCATATAAAGATATTGAGTTTTCTTTAGACCAGAGACTTAGTTTGAATATTTACAACAGAGTATATTCTGCAAAATCCATCCAAATTATATTACAATGTAAATGTTTTTACATTTTTACTGTTGAGAATTAATAAGGAAGTAATTTTAGTTTCCTTTTTTTAATTCTAAACGTTAAACATTAATCCATATTTTTTTAACTAAGTCAAACGAGCAATTAATTTTTTGTTTTTTGTAAGTACTCTCCATTACAGTAGATGCATAAGGGGCCTGACATCGTCCACCTTTTGTATTTTAGTTTTTTGAGCAGGTACATTGTGACCTGTGAGTCATAACAGGTAACAAAAATCAGATTTGCAAACAGAAGAGATTGACATATGGCAAAAAATGATGCACGAAAATTTCCTGTCCAACCCATGTCAACACAGAGCACAATGAATGATAATTCAAACAGCAGAATAGATGTTATACCATGAGGAAGAAAAGAAACCAAATATTTCAGGCAGAAGCCTTCGCCATTAAAAAAGAAATGTCAAATGGTGTTGAAGGATAAATAAACAGGGATTAGCAAGAGCGAAGAGGTAAATGACAAGGACATAGCAAAAAGATATATAAACAGAGTATATATGCATATATATACATATATATATATATATATATATGTGTGTGTG
>NC_068987.1:80901621-80907239 GCF_001194135.2 Octopus bimaculoides
TGTGTGTGTGTGTGTGTGTGTGTGTGTGTGTGTGTGTGTGTGTGTATGTATGTATATGAGAGAGAATGAGAGAGAGAAATAATGAAATGCACAGACATAGACACAAATAAATACAGAAATAAAAGTTAGTTCAAAAATTCTGAGTTTTCTTACAGGTAGAGATTACCAAATCTTTACAAATTTCATATTGCACTAATCAAATTAAATCCCATCACAATGACAGAAGCAATTTATAAATGATACAAGTTTCTCATACGAACATACACAATAATCTTAGACAATTAATCACAGCTTTCTGTCTATCATTAGGAAAGAGACTATACCAACCTAATTAGGCAAAAAGAAAAGTCTTAAATTACTGTTGCCATTTTCATAACATTTATTTAACAATTCTTTTCTTTGGCACATTCCATTTTCATCTTTAGTTACCATTTACTCTGACCAATATTTGAAGATGGAGATGAATCAAAAGTATTCTTGATTCCGAATACATCATACATACTATGGCAGTAAGTCCGTCCATTCACTCATTCCTGTACAATATTAAATTATAGAGAAAAATATCTAATCAGTTGTGCTTTTATCTGTTTGTTTGTTCTTTAGCAATATCTCTCTAATTTTTTATAAGAAGTTTTTTTCCACAACAATAAATTAGAGAAAACAAATGGAGAAAACAGACTAATTTTGGATATTTTCCGTTTCTAGAAACCTAGACAACATTCAGCTAACATAATTTTTTTTCTCTTCCCCAGAAGATAATGTTTAATTGATCAAAAATATCTGCTTTCCTGACAAATATCAAAATATATCTAACAAGTAACAGTTGCTTACACAGACAACTAATAAATAAATGAAATTAACATTCATTGAGAAGACTACAGAAGATATAAATATTACAAATGTAATATTTGAAAATGTAGCTAAAGCAAATTCACTTGACATCTATGGTGATAAAATGAAGCAGCTAGAAATATAATCACATATGGTCAGAAACAGGCATACAACTATGAAAAACCACACATGGCCATAATCTATATTTTACCGAGAAACACCTAACTTATGGTACAATCGGAACAATATGATAACAGTTGGAAAGCATACCTATAAATAACCAGGTAAATAATGGCTTAGGGCCAAAACAGAAAGAGATGTAACGACTATATTTTTCTTTAATTAACAGACATTGTGTGCAAATTTCATTTCCTCATAACACTTCCAATAGAGCAAAACATTCAATATATTTATTTTTATTCCCACTTTGTGTTAAATTAAGAATCTATTCGTATGAAGAACATGATGTTTTATACATTGAAAATACTTTAAATATCTATGTGGTCTTTACTTCCAAACAAATAAAATAACATTTCAAATAAAACGTAATATAAATTCAAAGGAGTGGAAATTTAACAGAGCAATTTATATGGAAAGAATAAAAAGGCAGTTGAATAGCAGAATTATTGGAGTATCAAACAATTGCCTTGTGGTATTATTCCGGCTCTTTTGTGTTCTGAGTTCATATTCTGGCCAAGGTCAACTTTGCCTTTCATCTTTCTGGGGTTGATGAAATAAAGTATTTGCATAGAAGTTGATTAATCTCTCTCTCTCTTTCTCTCTGCTGTACTGTATGAATGAAATAAGGGACCATTCAAAAAACCCCTGTAAAGCAACCACTTCCACTTTATCACACTGGAAGAACATGATTACCAAAGCTTTGACAGAAGGTTCAGTTCCATTGTGCTGCACCATGGCCAAGAGTCTTCTACTACAGCCTGGGCAAACCAACGCCTTGTGAGTGAATTTGGCAGGTTCATTGTGAATGTATGTTTGTGTGTGTGTGTGTGTGTGTGTATTACAACAAAATTTTATATAGAGTCCTCTAAGGTTTTGCACCCACAAAGCCGAGCCTTGTGGACAGCTCATCAGACTCTATAAGAATACAAAATTTTAAAATATCTATGTCGCAGATGTGAGGAAATACTCAGAACTCAAGGAATACAAAAAAACGTTAACGAGTATGGGTTATTTCCCCTTAATCTGAGGAGGAAAATCTTGATAGACTCAGAGAGGCCTAATGAGCAAATGGGGAGATCCAGTTTTCTAGTAAGTAGTGCTTGAAGTGGATATACTTAGAAAACACTTCTTTACTGCTGTTTAATGTGCCAGGCTTCTTATAGTCTTTAAGAATTTTGGTTCTCTCCATGATGCAGATTTTGCAACAGCCACTTTCATTAATATACGGGCCTGGATAATCAATTAATTTCCACCTGACATCACACAAGGTCCCTTGATCTTTGAGATGCCACACATATATATATACATGGTAAATGCTTTTATTTTTCATTACCTTCAAAATTGCTCTTAACTGTGGTTTGGACTTTTTGACTGTTCTTTCTAGTATGTTAGGCAACCTGTTAAGGCTCACCTCTTTGTACTTAAATGTACACTAATTTATATATATATATATATAGATAGATAGATAGATAGACAGACGGACGGACGGATGGACAGGCAGACAGACAGATAGATATGTCAGTGTCTTTGTGTCTGTGTTTGTACCCCACACTGCTTGACAACCTGTGTTGGTTTGTTTATGTAACTTAACAGTTTGGCTAAAAAACAACCAATAAGTACCAAAGATGAAAAAAATAGGTACTGGGGTCATTTTGTTCAACTAAAACCCTTCCAGGCAGTGCACCAGCATGGCCACAGTCCAATGAATGAAACAAATAAAAGATAAATGATCCAAATTTGAAATTTTGGGGGGTTTTTAAGCAAATGGTGCATAAGTGGATGTTTTATTTACCTTGAACTGTCTAACCACAAGATAAAGGAATTACACATTTTTCAGCTAGAGAGATCAAATAAATAATGAACATTTGTCTGACAACAAAGTGCAATATACCTGTGGAGGTAACATAAACCAAAACCTATGCATTTTGTAATAAGTATACTTCTGCTAAAAGCAATTCATGAAGCAGAACATAGGCTGTATCCTTTCTTTTCTACTATAGGCACAAGGCCTGAAATTTTGGGGGAGGGGGATAGTCGATTACATAGACCCCAGTGTTTCACTGGTACTTAATTCACTGACTCTGAAAGGATGAAAGGCAAAGTCAACCTTGCTGTAATCTGAACTCAGAATGTAAAGCCAGATGAAATACTGCTAAGACGTAGGAGTGGCTGTGTGGTAAGTAGCTTGCTTACCAACCACATGGTTCCGGGTTCAGTCCCACAGCGTGGCACCTTGGGCAAGTGTCTTCTGCTATAGCCTCGGGCTGACCAAAGCCTTGTGAGTGGATTTGGTAGACGGAAACTGAAAGAAGCCCGTTGTGTATATGTATATATATGTGTGTGTCTGTATATATCTTTGTGTGTCTGTGTTTGTCCCCCAACATCGCTTGACAACCGATGTTGGTGTGTTTACGTCCCCGTAACTTAACGGTTCGGCAAAAGATATCGATACAATAAGTACTAGGCTTATAAAGAATAAGTCCTGGAGTCGAATTGCTCGACTAAAAGGCGGTGCTCCAGCATGGCCACAGTCAAATGACTGAAACAAGTAAAAGAGTAAAAAGAGTAAGCATTTCGCCCGGCATGCTAACGATTCTGCCAGCTCGCTGCCTTGCATGGGCTGTATCTTTATGTAAAGGACACTTCTTAACATCTTTTATTAATGTTCTGTGTGCATAGGTTGGATGGGTGTTGTAGTGTCTTGCCACCCACCATGACCCTTCATCGTCTTGTACATATAGCAGAAGAGAAGAATCAATCATAATTTTCTGTATGCCATATTTTATTTTATTAAATATTTAAGACAGATTGATGCCTGTCTTGTCAAAATCACTCTACATTGTGCATTTGGTGCATTTCATCGAGCAATGGATACCATTGAAGAGGTCAGTAGCACAGCTAAAGAGTCCTGCCTACCATACACCAGTGTTCACATTTACTGTTACCCTGATCAGGTTGCTTGTGCTAAGGCTTGAAGATACTTCGTCCCTTTTGTTTATCCCATTTTAAATGGTGGTGGTGATAGGGGAACGTTTTTTTTTTTTCGTTTTTTTATAGCTAAATATTCATTCTATTATCAAATACTTTAGAGCATGAACTCGGATTGGATACCCTGCAAGTTCATAATTAACCCTTTAGCATTTAAACCAGTTATATCTTGCCCAAATATTCTACTTATTTTTATGTTCAAACTGGTCAGATCAGGCTTCTCAGACCTACTCTATAATGTCATTCTAGAAATAAACAACCAAAATTTTAAGCATTACATTTGGCAGAATAATCTGAATGCTAAAGAGTGAAAAATCATCCTAGACTCTAATCTCCAAATCTCTTTTTAGTAATAATAAAAGGTTATTTTCTTAGGATATCAATCTTCATATTTTATGGTAGCATAATATAAAGTTACTTGTTTAAGTGATTTTTTGCTGAAATGTTACTTAGACTTGAGTGATTGTCACCATCCAATGAAATCAAACGACAGCTGGCTTCGCAGAATGATTATCCTGCACAGGCAATCAACTGTTTTCCTGATTTAATTATTCACAATTAATTTCCTCTATTTCTTCATAAGAATTAATATCTACCAGTCAAGTTGTTAACTTATAGTTACAATACATTTCCTCAAGCCTTCTACTCTTTCAAAAAGGAACTTGTAATAATCAAGCTATCTCTTATCCGATGACAAAGCATTCAGAAAATTGCTCAGTAAATTCATTGAGTAAACTTATCCAATAAACTGTTGTAAATAACCTATGGTTGTTTCACCCATCTCAAAATGCTGTTCAATTTCAGTCTCTTCAGCACTTATCATTGATACATATCCTCCTTTAAACCAGCTTACAACATTTTCTTTCAATAGCATTTTGTACTGAATATCACTGTTCAACTTTCTCTATTCTCCTTTAATGGATTCTGTTGTCTATGATTTCCTGAAGAACCCATTTACATCCACAATAGATTTGAAGATAATAATGAATGCCAACTCACTTAAAACCAGTTAAACATAGCTCTGTCCTTGGTAGATACCTAAACAGGTCAGAGACCAAGCTTCTCTCTTTAAATGTGATAGATCAATATTAAAATGATACAAGAAAACCAAAATCATGCCATTTAACAGAATAACAATCAGACTGGTAATTACTTCTAACATCGTCAAGTTGGGAAGGATAATTTTATTTCCTAAGAACAGCAGATTCAAAGTATGATTATATGTTGTTCAGAAAGAAATCTGAATGGCAGACAAGATGGCATCATCAATTGTACACCTGCAGCATTAAGCACAGTGAGAGAATTAACTAAAGACTACGATAGAGTGTGAGGTGAGTAGCTTTATTGAAGCTGATCCTTGCTATCAGCCAATTAGATAACCATTCCTACTTTATTTTTAATACCATTATTATAAATAAAGTATTGAAGTAATAAATTATTGACAGGAAAGGATCAAGAATGAAATATTTTTCAATCTCATTAAAAGGTTTGTGTTTTACACACTTTTGAATTTTCTATTCAAATTAGATTTAAAAAATATCTCACTAGCAAAAAAGAATGTCAAAATCAATTTAAGGAAAGAAAAGAAATATATATAATACACAAACACAGATATATAT
>NC_068987.1:80907282-80912287 GCF_001194135.2 Octopus bimaculoides
TATATATATATATATATATATATGTATATATGCATGTATGTATGTATGTATACACACACACAGAGAAAGAGAGGAGTGAGAGAGAGCGAGAATCAAACATGAAATAATTAATATTCATCGGAGATTTGTGAAAATGGAAAATAATATTAAATTAAGAATGCAAGTATAATGAAACCTTTCAGGAGCATGTAATAAGACAGAACACCTGCTGGTGGGACACGATAGTTCATTAAATAAAGTTATAGAAGCAATTCAGTACAATCCATATTGTAATGATTAAAATGTCTGAAACATAAAGTTGTAAAATATATAAACCTTTCATTGCACTGTCTCCACACAAATCCATGCATCAATGGCCATAATTAACCCCTGCATCCACAGAGCCTTCAAGAGCATGGAACGAAGATTGCACTGACTGCTTTAATCATTATTAAATGTATATGACTTTATTCAAAACCTATGTTATGTTTGTACTCTTGTAATTAAGACCAGAAAGGAAAATTTGAACATCATCATCATCATATTTAAGGTCATCATCCAACTTGTGCAGGACTAAGTTGGATGACACTTGTTGAAACAGTGTTTTACAGCTGGATGCTCTCACTGTCACCAAACCTGACTTGTTTCCAATTAAGGCACTTATGCTTTCAGTTTTTCAACAGACTGCTCAACAGCTAGACATTTTTTTTTTTGTTTTATAGATGTAAATAATTCTTTCTATTTTTGGAACAAAGTCAATTACAACAGCCCCAGTTCTGAACTAATTCTTATTTCATTGACCTTCAAATACCGAAAGGTAAAGTTGACCATACCAGCATTTGAACTCAGAATACAAAGTGCCAGAAGAAATGTTGCTAAGCTCTAATAACTCTGTCAGCTTGCCAACTTGACAGCAAATATAAATAATGGCACCATTTATCATAAACAATGTCAAAACACAAACACACACACACACACACACACGTGGATACTCTGTGATTATCTTTCACCATCTTAGAAAAGAGTGGCAACCGAAACTTAATGAGTCATTTCTACAATGAAACTCGTTAATTTGATTCACATTTGAAGCTGCAAAAAGCAATGCAATCTAATCATGGATCTAATCAAACACTGAAACAAAAGAAATGGAGATGATTATCATGTGTACATCATCATCATCATCATCATCCTCATCATTTTAATGCCCATATTTCTCACAATTGCATGGGCTGCACAAAGTTTGTTCAAGCAGAAAGGTACCCTTTTTGTCACCAACTCTTACCAGTTTCCATGCAAGGTAATATTTCCTTATGGCCAGACAGGTTTATGCAGAGCAGTGGAAATGAAGGATTCTGGTTGTATAACAGTAACATTCATTTACAACCATCCTTCAACAATGTCAAGACAAAGACACACACACACACACACAATGGGCTTCTTTTATTTTCCATCGAATAAATCCACTCACAAGGCTTTGGTCTTCTACAATAGGAGACAATTGTCCAAAGTGTCACACAAGACTGAGCCTAGAACCATAAAATCGGGAAGCAAGTTTCTGAACCACGCAACTAAGCAAGTGCCTTTACACACACACACACACACATACATATTTATTATATATATATATATATATATATTTATATATATATATATATATATATATATATATATATATATATATATATATGTGTGTGTGTGTGTGTGTGTGTGTGTGTGTGTTCAATGTATACCACTGATTACCAACACACTAATAATAATTTTCTAAAATTTCACTTGAAACTGAAATTATTTTGGCAATGACAAGGCATAAGGATATTTTTCTAAGGAGGAAATATATTTAACAAAAACCCAATTTGTTACTTATTTTACCAACCCTGGCCAAAGTCAACCATAGTAAAAATTGAATTCAATTTAGTATCATGCTGAACTGAGGAAGATAATACATTATATTCCTAATGTTTCAACCAACTTAATTAGCCTTCTTAATTTTTTTAGTTGGAAATTTTCCCAACTACATCTAAGTATATAAATGTGTCTCTATCTTGCATTCTAATCCTCTTTACAATGACCTAGATAAGTTAAGCAGTTGTTTATTTCTTTTTTCTTTCTTTTTTTTCTTTTCTTTTTTTTTTCAAATATATAACCACAGATGTTTCTCTGACTGAAATATCTGATCTCCCAACATATTTTCTTAACCTTTTCAATAACAACCTACCTAAGACCACCTCTGGCTCTATGACACAAATACTTCAATTACATGCAAGAACCTTTTGTTATGTTCCAAACACCATCTTAATAAGGAATAAACCAGTTGTTGTCTCATCAAATCTCTTGAAAATTTTGATTATTTTCAAAATTAATTAGAATACAAGGAGAGTGTATTTCATTAGACATATGTAATAAGTGATTTTAAAAATTATTCGTAAATCTCTTCTCAACTGTAGGAGGCATCCTCAACAATGCAGCATTAAGTAGTTCTAACTAATCTATCGCTGCTTGTTATTAAAATATTAATAGAATAAGCATTGAAATGATTGCCAATTTTTCGAATCTCTGAAAAGACACAATAATGAAAAAAAAAAAAAAATTCCTCTTAAGTATCAGATCTAAATATTGTTACTACTTAGGTTTACATTCAATTTTAATTTGTCCACTTAAAAAGACTTTTTCAGTTACAAACAATAACTCAGATGTTGCCAATTATTATCAAAGAACATTACTCTTCTTTAAAAGGTCTCTTCAATTTTCAATGACAAAGTTGCCATCAAAAATACAAATACAGCCTACAACACTGTAAATCAATAAGTTCAGTTTCAATTCTAATTATCAGAGCAGTTACAAAAATCACACCTTCAATTTTAGAACAACATAATTTATTGACACATAAATTATCAACACATAAATTATTAATGCAATTAAGTGAACACTTTTGCATGTGTTTCTTTTTTGTTTTTGTTTTTTTTTTCTTCATATCTGTACTCAACACAAATATTATACAATTACTAATTCTAACAAACCTGAAGCAAGAGTTATTAATACTAATGAATCATTTCTCTATTTTCACCCTTTTTTTTTTGTCTTTTTTGTTTTGCTTTTAAATTCTTTTTAGAAAAATATGATTAACCTTCAAAGTAGCATTAAACAAATTAGAATTCAAAAATTAGCGATTAGCTTTCAACATATATATTGTCTACATTTAATCTTAATCAGTGCAGTATCTTAATTTAGCTACGAACTAGTAAGCTAGTATTTACCATCTCCACTGGCACTGCCAGACTCAATTCATCTATTAAATTAAAGAATTGTACATTAAATCTGTAAATCTCTAATTGGTACTTTGCTACAGGGAATTAATTGTAAACTGGATTGGAATATCAGTTCTAGATTTTCTTTATGAGTTTGCACTAATGACTCCCTTCTGATGTTGTCTTCATTAAGATCAAACAACATTGAGCATACATCATAAAAGCTTTGCTGTATTTTTACATTTCAATGTAGCAGATTCTGTTTCTTCAGTTACACTGAAAAAAGGTTGATGCCTTTGCACTTTTCTGTAATAAAGGACATTTTAAATGAAATATCAGTTTTAAGCTTTTGGCTCTATCATCATCATCATCATTTAACGTCAGCTTTCCATGCTACCATGGGTTGGATGATTTGACTGAGGACTAGCAAGCCAGAAGGCTGCACCAGGCTCCAATCCGATCTGGCAGAGTTTCTACAGCTGGATGCCCTTCCTAACGCCAACCACTCTGAGAGTGTAGTGGGTGCTTTTACGTGCCACTGGCACGAAGGCCAGTCAGGCAATACTGGCAACAGCCACGCTCAAAATGGTGTTTTTTTTATGTGCCACCTGCACGGGAGCTAGTCCAGCGGCACTGGTAATGACCTCGCGCGAATGATTTTCTAATGTGCCACCAGCACAAGTACTAGAAGGCAACGCTGGTAACGATTACGCTCAAATGGTGCTATTTACGGGCCACTAGCACAGAAGCCAGACAGCTGCTCTGGCAGTGAACACGCTCAGACAGTGCTGTTAGTGCTCCACTGGCGCAGATGCCAGTCATCGAGTATGGTTCAATTACAATGCTTGTGCCTCTCCGAGAGAGAGAGAGAGGGCTCTATGACTCAAATAAAATTTTCAGTTAGTATGCATCATTATCATCATCACCATCATTGCTTTAACATCAACTATTTCATGCTCGCATGGGCCAGACCGAATTTGTTGAAACAGATTTTCTACAACCAAGTGCCCTTCCATCTGACAGCCCTCACTTGTTTCTAAGCTAAGTAATATTACCCCATAGCCAGACATGTTTTTCCCAGAAAACTAGAAATGAACAAGTTTGCTTACATGACACTGATTCTTATTTACAACCATCATGTGATGTCTAGACAAGAGTACATGCAAACATATTTACTCACATACGTACATATATGTATGTGTGCATATATGTAAAAAGCATTAGTGATGGTGGCATGTAAACAGCACTGGTGCCACATAAAAAGCACTGGCACTGGTTCTACATAGAAAGCAATGGCACCGGTGCCATGTAAAATGCACCCAGTATGCTCTGTAAAGAGGTTGATATGAAGAAGGGCATTCAGCTACAGAAACTATGGAGCCTGGTGCAGCTCCTGATGTTGCCAGATTCTGTCAAACCGTCAAACTCATGTCAGGATGGAAAACAGATGTTAAACGACGGTGATGATGAACAGCATAAAACTGAAGAACTACCAAAGCTAATGGAGACAGAAAATCAGCAGCATGAAACACATGCCTATATATATACATATATATACACACACACACACACACACAGATATATATATATATATCATCATCATCATCATCATCATCATCATCATCGTTTAACGTCTGCTTTCCATGCTAGCATGGGTTGGACGATTTGACTGAGGACTGGTGAAACCAGATGGCAACACCAGGCTCCAATCTAAATTTGGCAGAGTTTCTACAGCTGGATGCCCTTCCTAACGCCAACCACTCAGAGTGTAGTAGGTGCTT
>NC_068987.1:80913002-80923852 GCF_001194135.2 Octopus bimaculoides
GCACCCATCCCCACTACTAACTTGGTCGCCCAGATAGTGGAAGCTATCGACTACCTCTAGTTTTTCACCCTGGAATGAGATAGAAGTTGTTTCCTGTTTGTTTACAGTCTTTGTTGCACCTGAACATCTGCCACATACAAAAACTAACTTCCTAGTTAACCTGCCTTTGATGTTGCTGCACCTCTTATATGTCCATAGCTTGCACCGGGTACATCTTATAGAGTTACTACCTACTCCTTTTCTACATACTGAGCAGGGCCATCTACCTGAAGGGGTTTGTGTTTTATCTACCTTCCTACTTATTAGGATTTTGGTTTTAGCTAGGTTGACTCTAAGGCCCTTCAATTCTAGACCTTGCTTCTACAGTTATATAAAACCAGTGATTTCTATACAAAGAATCTCATTACCTTAATCTGACACACCTGTGTTCAAAGTTATATCTGCACTTGACTGAACTACAAACAATTATACAACTCTCACTTCAAACTACCAAAATCTTCCAACAATAACTTTCTATCTGCCCTCACCCTACAAAAATACTTTCTTACTATTTTTTTTTTCTGTTCCCCTTCCAATAGATTTACTTCTCAAACTTACATACACCATGCCTAATTATCATTTCACACATAGCTCCAACTACCTCAGAAAAACAACATGCCAAAGACTATATAAAACCAAAGGGAATCCAAGGGTAGTACAGTCTGATGAAGATTAACAGAACACAGTTTAGAAGTCACTATCACTCTAGTATCTGTAAAGATTAATAATCATGTACGCACTACTAAAAACTATCAAGTAATTCATCAGTTTAATGTTAAATTGTTTTATATCCAACTTGACATATAAAGAAATATATATATATATATATATATATATATGTAGTAGTGAAAATGGTACACTCCTTCCCAAGTATTTGGGGGGGGGGGATGGCTTAGGCTGCTGCACTAAAACAAAAGTGAGGATCACAGTAAAAAAAAAGACAGCACCTGTTTTTAAGCCCAAACAGAATGAGCCTTTTGCAGCATTGGACCAGGTCAATAAAGAACTAGAAAGACTATAAAGTCTAGCTATAATTGAAAAAGTCAACCATTCAGGCTGGGCAACTCTGGCAGATTATGTAAAGTAAAAAATGATAAACTAAGAGTTTATTATTTAAGACTTCATTATAAACTAAGAGTTTATTATTTAAGACTTTATCATAAACTAAGAGTGTGTGGACTTTTCAATTGGATTAAATGACTGTTTAGTCGAACACAATTATCCATTACCAAGCCCATAAGAAGTGTTCTCAAAACTAAATGGAGGAAAAATTTTCTCGAAGTTAGACCTCTCGGAGGCCTATCTACAGGTAGAGGAAGATTGCACACACCTTTCAACAATCAACACACACCATGGATTGTATAAATTCAAGTGGCTTTCTTTTGGAGTAAAAGTGATGCACAATTGCTTATCTCAATGATATTTTGATAAAGAGTGAGACAGCGGAGCAACACTTCGAACATATTAAATAAAATATTCAGAAAAGTAAATGAATATATGAATATGGACTTAGATTAACAGAGGAAAAGTTTGAATTTTTTGATGGATAAAATCAAAAGAGAGAGAGAGAGAGAGAGAGAGAGAGAGAGAGAGAGAGAGAGAGAGAGAGAGAGAGAGAGAGAGAGAGAGAGAGAGAGAGAGAGAGAGAGAGAGAGAGAGAGAGAGAGAGAGAGGTAAAATGTCCTACCTATTTGAAGACTAAGGAAATATTTACAAAACATTTCATTTAATTTTTTCTTCAATTTAATTGGGGTTTTTTTTCAATTCGTATCCACTTTTGTTTTACTCTTAGTTGAAAAAGTCGAAAAGACTGAAACCAATACGAACCGTTATAAAATGTATTCCATGATAAAATTATTTTAGCATTTTCTACCTTGTCTTATTTTCCTTATACATATCAACTCATGTGTCACTTTTCAACATTCTACACACACACACACACACACACACATATATATGTATGTATAATATGTATAAATATACACACATATAGACAGCTGCTACTTGTGTGTGTATCTGAGTATTCATTTATGTGCGTACATGTACTCATTCTCCTTTTGTCAATGTATATCAGAGAAAGATGAAAACAAAGCAAGGAAGCCAAAAAGACTAGTACTTTTGAAAGATGTCTCTTGTGATACTTATTCTCGGCATTCCTTTGTCATTAATGACATAAATAATGCAGCAAACCAATGACTGACACATCGGAAACTTGTAACCAACAATGCCCATCACTAGCAATATAAAATAAAATAAATGAATCAAAACCATAAAGTGAAGCTACATCTTATCTGAATTAGTTTCTGTATATGATCCAGTCTTATTTATATGGATATCTGAATGATGAAAGAATTTGACTATCTGTATATGGTTTCCAAGTTAACCATTTCATAATTATAGTTTGAATTAAAAATCTGGACGAAGGGTTTTAACCCCTTTCTGACCATATTTCTTATGAAATACATCATTTAAATCAAAGATAGCAGCAGGTGAACTGTGGCCAACAAGAAGACCTCAGAGGTGTTTGCTGTGAAGCATGAATTTTTTAATAACTTTTTTCAGCATTTTTCCAGCTATTGTCACCCACTCTCATAGGATGTGGAGAGGCCATGTGTTTCCTGTATAGCAAGAAACCTGGGTTTGTCTATCACAGCTTAGCCTTTCAACACCTTGCACAAGAACTTACTTCCTCTTTCTCAAATACACTCTCATTCAGTTAAGGGGGGCTTTTTTTCATTTCTTTGGAGGAAGTTGGGGAGGTGGCTTTACACCCAGTACTGAGAGGCTGAAGTATGACAGAAGGATAAGGACAAGTGTCTGGCTATAGAGGATACATGGCTACACCACATTATAAGAGCAGGTAGCACATGTTTTCTTTATGCATTATCATATATATAAAAATAGCTACATGTATCCCTTTCTTTCTACTATCAACAATGTTCATCATTCTCATCATCATCGTTGTTTAATGTCTGCTTTCCATGCTGGCATGGGTTGGATGGTTTGACTGAGGGCTGGCAAGCCAGAAGGCTGCACCAGGCTCCAATCTGATCTGGCAGAATCTCTACAGCTGGATACCGTTCCTAACGCCAACCACTCCGAGAGTGTAGAGGGTGCTTTTTACATGCCACCAGCACAAGGGCCAGTCAGGCGGTACTGGCATGGACCATGCTTGAATGGTGCTTTTTACATGCCACCAGCATGGTAGCCAGTCAGGTGGTACTGGCAACAATCACACTCGAGTGGTGCTTTTTACATGCCACCAGCACAGGACCAGTCAGCTGGCACTGGCATCAACCACGCTTGAATGGTGCTTTTTCTGTGTCACCAGCATGAGAGCCAGTCAGGTTGATGCCAGTGGTACTGGCTAGTGGTAGATGCCAGTGGTACTGGCATCAACCACACTTGAATGGCACTGTTTATGTGCTGTAAGCGAAACCTACACAGTCACCCAAAAGACTACCTAAATGCTATCAGCAATTCAATGCCCCCCAAATTCATTAAATTCTAAATATTGTTAGAAAAGCTCTAAGCCCCTCAAATTACACCTTCATAGTCCATCTACTGCTGACCTTTCACCTATACAGTCAATGTATTTCATAGGAAATATTGTCATGAAGGAGTTAAAACCACCCTCCTTAATTTTATATGAGAATTGTTATGTTTAAAGTACAAATAAAAACGAAAAAGTTGTTTTACAAGAAGCAGCACTAAAAGAGTAAAACAGAGCACAGCCATGAAAGATATTATCTCTGAATGAATACTGCAGTAAATTTACTTTTCAACATTTACATTGAATATGATATATAGATGACTATTTTAATGTAATGCTACTTCTGTTGCATATAATGGATTAAAAGGTTAATGTTAATTTGATTATTTTAAATGAGAGGTTTTGTAACACAAACCTAAATGATGTCTAAGGCAGGATGATATCAGAAGGGTTAAATCAACAGGAGGTATGTATTTCCTTGTGCCTAGACACTTTAATTCTATTTGCCTCAGTTTCATTATCTTTTCTCATCTCATTAGTATTCATCAACTATCAACAAGAGGCTAGACAAAGTCTAAGGCCAAACAATCTATAATTTCTTGATTCATATTCTCTCCATTTTAAAGCAAAGTTTTATTCTAGAAGCAAATAAGCCACTTATATCTATATAGATACATCTGTACATACATATGTGTGTATGTGTCTATGTACACATACATCCAACAAGCAATCACTCATTTCTGCTCCAGCTTCTCAACTCTCACACTAGATTTTCCTTTCATCAGGTCAACATTCGTGTAGCAATTCATTTGTATGTTGTTTTGTTTTCTTTTAAATATTATTACATGATTATATTCACTTATAAATAACTGTTTTCCCTTTTAGAGAGCAGAACTATACAGTTCATGTTATAAAGCACACAACTATTCCACTTACGTGGAATACAGAAGAAAAACCCCAAACAAAATGGATAAATTAGCTTATTCATCAAACTGATTCTAACAAATATGAATCTCCAATGTTGGTATAATTCTTTAATAATGTAAAATCTATTGTGTGTACACACCATCATCATTTTATGTCCATTTTCCGTGCTGATATTGGTAGGATGGTTGACACATTTGGTGCCAGCTCCTATTTGAAATTACTAACATTCTAGACAAGTTGGGGAATCATGTCTCATTTGCATGAGGAATGACTGTGTGAAAAGCTTGCTTCTCAACCATAAAGACTTGGGTTCAATCCCATAGTACAGCACCTAGAGAAAGTGTTTTCTACTAGAGCCCTGTGCCAACCATAGCTCTGAGTGAATTCAACAGACGGAAACTGAAAGTCGTTGTGTGTGCGTGTGTGTGTGCATGCATGTGTGCACGTGTGCGAGTGTCTGTGTATGTATCTGTGTGTGTCCTTATCTAGATATCCAGTTAAGATTGTAAATGTGCATCATTGTCATAGATGTGAGAATGTTCATTTGCAGTGTTCTGTGAAAAACATGTCAGTTCTGGAAAATATTAACTTTCTTAGAAACAGGTGAAGATTGGCGATAGGAAAGGCATCTGACTGCAGAAAATCTGCCTCAACAAATTCCATCTGATCCAGGCAAGCATCCAAAAGTGTATTCTTTTATTCATTAACTTGTTGCAGTCATTTGACTGTGGCCATGCTGGAGCTCCACTTTTAGTCGAATGAATCAACCCCAGGATTTATTCAGTCTAAGCCTAGTACTTATTCTATTGGTCACTTTTTGCCAAACCGCTAAGTTACGGGGACATAAATACACCAACATCGATTGTCAAGCAATGTTGGTGGGGCAAACACAGACACGCAAACACATACACACGTATACATATACTTCCAGTTTCCATCTATCAAATCCACTCACAAGGTTTTGGTCAGCCCAAGGCCATAGTAGGCACTTGCCCAAGGTGCCATGCAGTGGGACTGAACCCAGAACCATGTGGTTGGTAAGCTACTTACCACACAGCCACAACTGTGTCTGTATGTTAAACAATGATGATGATGATATGATGATGATGATGATGATGATGATGAGAATGAGGATGAAGATGATGATGATGATGATGAGGAGGAGGAGGCAGTAATCTGGGAAAGAATGAAGGGCTACAGGATAGCAATAGAGACGGGTAGTAGTAAGAGAGAGAGCAAGGGAGGCATAACAACCAAGATGAGTGATGAGTGTCAACGAAGAGTGATATAAGGAAGAGAGAGAGAGAGAGAAAGTGACATCTAACTATATTTTGTTACACAGATGTCAAAAAAGGTAGAGAAGCAGAGTGATAAAGGGTGGTTGAGGTGGCATCAATCAGGGTAGGGAGGAATAGAATATGGAGAGATCCATGGCCATCCCTTTTTAAACAGACAACAAAGTACAATGGAAAAGAGGACGGATGAGTCATAGTTGAGAGAATAATGAAGAGGAAAGCATGTGGAGATTGAACAGGAATACAATATAATGGAGAAGGAACTCCAAAATACTTATATCATTCATCTCAACCTCCATCACTACCACCATTTTAAATTATTGTTTTGTCATGCTTGCACATGTGGGTAAGTTTTCCTGAGCACCATGTATGACCATACTTGACAGTTCTTTGTCATCTCTTTCCTGAGATTCATGTTCCCCTAATCATCCTTCACCCCTTCATTGTGGAGGTGTGTGGCTTATAAGATTTTATTGCTAAAATTAATCTGCAATAAACTGGTTATACATCTATAATTCACAAAATATTTTAACTATTTTTTTTTATATGCAATTCCTAATAATATTTAATTGCAAAAAATATCAAATGATTATGAAGGTCAACACAAGTAAAACAAGAATCAAAGGGGTCCATAGCTAATAATGGTTGAGAACCATTGATCTATAATATCTTATGGATATACCATAAGCATTTCGTACTAACTCCTTTTCTGCATATCGGTCATGGCCATTTCCTTTATGGTTGTAGGGTCTTATTTTCTTTCCTACTTAACTCCAGTCTTTACTTGTCTTTCAGACAATATTCCAACTATAAGAGAATCAATTATAAATTTAATACCAAAACTTATAAATCAATATCTATTTGAAAACCAAATAACTCGTATTTTTAAGAACAGTTTTAGTAAGTAATGCAATTACTTCTAAAGTTAAGGAATAAAAAGGTGTACAGCCAAAGTGAATAAAAATATCTCTTGGCAACAGAGTAAAGGAAGTTTGAAAATAGATCTCCATCTGCTGTCTCATTTATCACTACAAACAGACCTTTGCTTTGTTTTGTCAAGTCAACAGAATGCACTTGACCACAAATTTTATTTCCTTGTCTCTATTACAATCCCAAAAATGCTATTCATGAGAAAGTAAAAAAAAAAAAAAATAAAATAAAATAAAATAAAATATATATATATATAAAGAACTGTTTATCCACTAGCATTTAGCTATAATATATTTACATTTCCCTAGTCTGCTGGACTGACTGACTGTGATGTATTTCTCCTACTATTGCATTCTTTCATTAAAATCAAAGATAGTCAGATTCAACTCCTTCCTTTATCACTAAAGCACCACACAATGTATAGATTCTAACATTATATTGATTGCATCAATGTTTTATATTACAATTCTTACTGCCAACTCATTTAAATTCTTTACTTTTTTTTTTTTTTTTTTTTCACAGACAAGTTATTCAGTTAGTTGTATTAATTGGCTCGTTATAAAATTGAATACTTCATTTATTACTCATCCATGAAATCTATCTTCTTCCAAGAGGGTATCCAGAAATGGAAATTAAGGAAATTAAATGCTAAGGGTCAGTTAGGTTATCATATTGTTAAAACTTGCTTCTTAAAGGGTCTATAATTGTAGATGACATTAAAAAGCTTCTGTTGAATTGAAGTCTACATTAGCAGAAAATGAAATCCTAAGTTAAGTATAGTAATGAATCTGGCAACAACTCGGGAGAGAGAGAGAGAGAAAGGAGAGGTGGGGATGAGGGGTGACTAACAGCCAAAGCAAAGTAATTGACTTAATCCAAAATTGAGACAAGATAACCTCCAATGAGGAAGCATCCACGGGGTCATTCGATCAGCTAGAAATAGCACCTAAATCTTTATCTAATTATACTAAATTATAGCAAGTGTGGTTGTATGATAAAAAGTTTGCTTCTAAACCACATGGTTCTTGGTTCAGTCTTACTGTATGGTACCTCAGTAAATATCTTCTACTAGAGTCACAGGTCAGCCAAAGACTTGAGTGTAGATTTGGCAGCTGAAAACTGAAAGAAGTCATCTCTCTTTCTATATATATGTGTGTGTATGTGTCTTTAATTGTATTTGCCCCACCATCACCACTTCATAACCAGCGTAGATATGTTTATACCCCTATAACTTGGCAGTTTCGCATCAGAGACCAATAGAATAAGTACCAGATTTTAAAAAAAAGAAATAGTACTGGGGTTGATTTGCTTGACTAAAACTCTTCAAAGCAATGCCCCAGCCTGGACGCACTTCAACGACTTAAACAAGTAAAAGCATAAAAGAAACCATCTTAAAAAAAAGTACAAGTTGGTTTACATGGTTTTGGTTTCACTAATTGTTTGGTTCAATCACCAGGCCATTTTGGTGAATACCACAGAATATAGCTGGCGTTATTTTAGAAATCACAAGAAACACAGAAACACTGAGGAAGTATAAATTTGAGGTAGAAACAGTAACTTATCAACATCATCATCATCATCATTATATTACTGTCCACTCGTCCATGCTTTCATGGGTTGGATGGTGTATACTTTGAGGTTGGTTTTCTATGGCCAGATGCCCTTCCTGTGGCTAACCTTTACCTGTTTCCAGGCAAGGTAATATTTCCAAGTGACCAAACATTTTGCAGAATATTGGGAATGGATGATGTTCATTTACAGCAATCACGTGATGTCAAGATAATTACAAGGTGGCAAGCTAGCAGAAATGTTAGCATGCCAGGCAAGATGCTTAGCGATATTTCGTCTGTCTTTATGTTCTGAGTTAAAATTCCACCGAGGTTGACTTTACCTTTCATCCTTTCAGGGTTGATAAATTAAGTACCAGTTGTGTACTGGGATCAATCTAATCAACTGGTCCTCTTCCCAGAAGGGAACCAGTTGATTAGATTGAGCCTAGAGCAGAAAAGAATATCTCTTTAAGGCGGCGAGCTGGCAGAAACATTAGCATGCCAGGCGAAATGCTTAGTGGTATTTCGTTTGATTACGTTCTGAGTTCAAAATCCGCCATGGTCGACTTTGCCTTTCATCCTTTTGGGATTGATAAAATTAAGTACCAGTTGAGTAAAGGGGGCGATCTAATCAACTGGTCCACTCTCCAAAAATTTCGGGCCTTGTGCCTAGAGTAGTAAAGAATATTGTCAATAATTACACACACATACACATCATCATCATCATCATCATCGTTTAACGTCCGCTTTCCATGCTAGCATGGGTTGGACGATTTGACTGAGGACTGGTGAAACCGGATGGCAACACCAGGCTCCAGTCTGATTTGGCAGAGTTTCTACAGCTGGATGCCCTTCCTAACGCCAACCACTCAGAGAGTGTAGTGGGTGCTTTTACGTGTCACCCGCACGAAAACGGCCACGCTCGAAATGGTGTCTTTTATGTGCCACCCGCACAAGCCAGTCCAGGGGCACTGGCAACGATCTCGCTCGAAAATCCTACAGGAGCCAGTCAGGCGGTACTGGCAACGGCCACGCTCAAAATGGTGCATCTCATGTGCCACCCGCACAAGAACCAGTCCAGGGGCACTGGCAACGATCTTACTTGGCTTGCCGGGTCTTCTCACGCACATATATAATATATATACAAAACAGGCTTCCACACAGTTTTTATTTATGAAATTCACTCACAGGGTTGATTTAGGACTTGTCCAAGGTGTCAAGAATGGTTCATATGCATGACCCTTTTTTTTTTTTTTTGAAATCTCTGACACTGATGGAAAAAAAGACAGATGTTATTTTCAGACTAGTAACCTGCCAGATACTTGCAACAAAGTGGAGTCTGCTAAAGGCTCCAAAGAGCCAAGTGATGGTGTTAAACTGGACAATAAATTGAGACAATTACCCATGAACAATCCTTTCAACGGGCATCCACAGTTTGTGTCAGGCAAATTTCTTTTATAAGTTTTTGGCTGATCTGAGACTATGGTAAAAAATATTTGTCAAACATGACATACAGTTAGGTTAGAAGACGTGGCTGGCAACGATAAAGGCAGATGTGAAAGAACAATTGAGTCTTTGCATCTGTGTTTTTTGGCAGTAGAACTGGGAGTGGGTGTCCATTACAGCCTCAACTGCAGCCAACCTTCGGATGCAGTCTGCATTCCTAAGTGAAGTGGCAAACTCATTGGTGGGAACCTGCTCCACCCACCCAGGTGAATGCAGCCACAAGTACATATTAGTAGTAAATTACACTGAAGTGAAATAGCATAGTTTTAAAATGAATTTCTTAACCACACAGCCATATCTAAGTACTCAACTTGTCTCTTTCTATATCAACAAACTGATCACTATATAACCTCCAAATGTGGAATTTTACTGATTAAAAAGGTAAAGATTCAATTGAAAAGAAAAAGGAATTTAATTGGTGGGAATCAACCTGCAAAAATTCCAAACAAACGAAATCATTTAACAGAGAATCCTGAACAATACTTGGCATCACTTTGTATTCTAATAGTTAATTAGAAGCTTTATATCAGCAGAACTTTAAACCTCTTTTAAAACCAACTTGTCTGAAACTACTCATTGTAAAGTGTTTAAATTTGAATGAAAATATCGATTGAAATTTCATTATAACTTGAATGATATTGTGAGCTCTGTTAGTCAACAGCAATATCGTATATCAAATACATGTTATAGATATTTTATTAAACCTATCCAAATTCTTGATTATATCAAAAATTAATTCAAATAGAGGCAGTCTACTCATAGGAAAGGTAATCATAGAAGGGTTAAATGCAATAAACCAGATGAGAAATTTTGTGTAAATGAACTTCAGAGGCAGACATATTGACTAACATCATAGCATAAATTAGAAATGGCAGCATTAGGTAAAGCTGTGTGATAAGAAGCTTGCATCCCAACCGCATGGCTCCAGGTTCAGTCCCACTGCATAGCACCTTCAGCAAGTGCCTTCCACTATAGCCTTGGGTCAACCAAAGTCTTGTGAGTGGATTTGGTGGATTGAAACTGAAAGAAGCCTGTTATCATGATCATCATCATCATCATATATACATATATATATATATATATATATATATATATATATATATATATATA
>NC_068987.1:80924074-80924751 GCF_001194135.2 Octopus bimaculoides
ATATATATATATATATATATATACACTCTCGATTCTTGGAGTGGTTGGCATTAGGAAGGGCATCCAACTGTAGAAACTCTGCCAAATCAGATTGGAGCTTGGTGTAGCCATCTGATTTCACCAGTCCTCAGTCAAACCATCCAACCTATGCCAGCATAGAAAGCAAACGTTAAACGATGATGATGATAATATACACATGTGTGTCTGTGTGTGAATATTTTTGTGTCTGTGTTTGTCCTCCACCACTGCTTGACAACCAGCATCAGTGTGTTTATGTCACCATAACTTAGCAGTTCGGCATAGGTGACTGATAGAATAAGTACCAGGCTTTAAGAAGATGAGTGCATTCAACTAAAAAGAAATTCTTCAAGGCAGTGCCCCAGCATGGCCCCAGTCTAATGGCTGAAACAAATAAAAGACAAAAATATATATACACAGACATACATGTACATTCACACACACTCATTATGTATTAAGGTTATTTCTATAGATACTCTATAGAAATTATAGCTAACACTGATATTTGCTACAATGTTTCATATACAAGACATCAGATGTGAACAATGAGATGGAAGTTGAAAAGCAGGTAATGGGCGTATATGCCATATTTCGGAATGTTTGGCCTACAAGTCAATTATACATACATATATATATATATATATATATATATATATATA
>NC_068987.1:80928342-80929250 GCF_001194135.2 Octopus bimaculoides
ACTGTGGATTTTAATGGATAAGTTCATGAACTTTTTGGTTCTTTTCTCTAAATTATATATATATATATATATATATATATATATATACACACACACACACACACACACACAGACGCAAAGATATGTATGTATATAGCAATTTGCATGTCATACTTACAACAGATACATCATGGAATGTCATATTAACTGCTATATTCGTCCTGATATAATATCTCCTAATGACATGCAGTGTTAAAAAGTAGCAAACAAAAATTGCCCATCAGCAGTGATGCTGCTGCTAGATGTGTCTTGAGGCTTCATTAGCGGCAAGTGCCCAGTAACATCTGCATGCTGAGACAAAACCCAGTGTTATAGATACAGAAAAACTGTGACTGAAAAATGCTGATTTTGCATAAATCAGCATATGTAGATAGATATTTTAAACTAATACTGCTTCTGGTGCACACAATGAATTTTTATTCAACCACCCAGCTAAATGCAACATCAGTGAATCTTTTTACATCAGTAACAATGAATTCTGTCTTGGTGCACACACACATATTAATATATTTCATAGTACAAGTGAGGTGTAAAGTGTTTCCAGATATGCTATAACTTTTGAAATATTAAAATATTCCTGTCGCACAGTACAGTTACATTTTAGCCTAATGTAAAATTCCTCATTTTCACTAAATTCTGTATATACATACCTAATATGTATTTTAGCATTACAACGGATTCAAGAACATTTGGGAAACCATAAATTGTAATTTCAAGAAATCATTAAAATTTGATTCCTTTAAAAATATAAAAAAATTTGCTATTGTATAAAACACATTAAAATTTTCACAAACACATTTAAAACCATTATGAACATATATATATATATATGTATATATATATATATATATATATATATATATATATAT
>NC_068987.1:80929952-80939282 GCF_001194135.2 Octopus bimaculoides
ATATATATATATATATATATATATATATATATATATATATATATATATATATATACATATATATACCAATATATATGTGTATTTATATATGTGTATGTATGTATGTATGTATGTATGTATACATATACAAGTATGTATATGTATAAATATATATATATACATACACACACGCATATACATGTATGTGTATATACATGTATACAATATGTATTTATGTGTGTGTGTGTGTGTATATATATATATATTTATATATATATATATAAGTGTATATTTATGAGTGTGTCTGTGTGTATCTGTCTGTCTAAAAAAAAATACAATATTATTTGGTTTTATTAAGTGTGGAAACCTAGATTTCTACCTAATTATGCTTATAAAATGTTTTCAAAATGTAGGTTATCTTCAAAAATAGCTTTTTTCAGTCTTCTTCACATATAAAACCATGAAAGAGTACTTGTTACTTTGTAAACATCTTCACTTAATAAAACAGCTTTAGAATGCACAAATATAGGTACAAACTAAAACAGATTGGTTAAGCATAATAATTTCATATCATTGAGTTTAATGATCCTATTTCAAATTCAATCTCACCAGCATCTACCTTATTTAGCTGTTAATTTTCTCCTGAACAAACACTGTTCTGATTACACCGTTAAAACACTATAATAACGTTATGCATGGGCATAGATATAGCTGTGTGGCTTAGAAATTCTCATTTGGTCCCAAGTTCAATCTCACCTCATGATATCAGGCAATATGGATAAGTGTCTTTTATCGTAGACACATGATGACTAATAGTAGGTTGTCAAGAAAGTTCTTGCGGACTTTTTAATTTTGGTTTTAAATGATGTATTTTCAGATTAATTTTCATTAAATTACTTTGAGTTTATATATCATTTTAAAGTCTGTTTTTTGCTCTATCTTATCATGTTACTCTTTTTCTTTTTGAATAATTAGGCCATTTTTTCCGGAACATTGAATACAACATGAACAAAAAGCAAATTTTCACAATTTTCTTATTCCAGTTCAAGCTAGGCCAAATAGCTGCTGAAACAGCTTGCGATGTCAACGATGCGTTTTGGTCCAGGAACTACTAATGAACGTACAGCACAATTGTGGTTCAAGAAATTTTGTAGCGATGACGAGAGTCTTGAAGATGATAAGTGTAGTGGTCGGCCATTGGATGTTGACTACGGTCAATTAAGAGCCTTAGTTGAAGCCAATTCAAAACAAAAATACTTGAGAAATGGAAAAACAAAAATACTTGAGAAATGGGTGCCGCACAAAGTGAACGACAACAAAAAAAATACCGTTTTGAAGTGTCGTCTTCCCTTCTTTTACACAACAAGAACGACCTATTTCTCGACTGGATTGTAACTTGCGATGAAAAGTGGGTTCTTTACGACAACTGGCAATACCCAGCTCAGTGGTTGGACACCAACGAAGCTCCATGGCACTTCCCGAAGTCAAAGTTGCACCAAAAGAAGGTCATGGTGACTGTTTGGTGGTTTGCAGTCAGTCTCATCCATCACAGCTTTCTGGATCCAGGCGAAATCATTACGGCGGAGAAGTACTGTCAGCAAAGGGATGACATGCATAAGAAACTCCGACAGCAACAGCAAGCATTGGTCAATAGAAAAGGACCAATTCTTCTCCACAACAACACTCGGCCGCACGTCGCACAACTGACCCTGCAGAAGTTGAACGAATTGGACTACGAAACTCTGCCTCATCCGCCATACTCACCAGACCTCTCGCCTACCAACTACCACTTTTTCAAGCATCTCAACAACTTCCTGCATGAGAAACACTTCAAAAACCAAGATGATGCCAAACACGCCTTCAGCAACTTTATCGCCACCAGAACGCAGGATTTTTACGCTCCTGGTATAAATAAACCTGTTTCGCGTTGGCAAAAGTGTGTTGATTCTGATGGTGCTTATTTCGTTTAATAAAGTTTTGTTTGAGCTGAGATATGTGTATCTGAATTTAAAGGTTAAAAACCGCAAGAACTTTCTTGACAAGCTAATACCTAGGTAGTGAAATTTAGTAGACAGAAACTTTGCAGGAGCCCACCATGCCATCATCATCATAATTTAATGTCTGCTTTCCATACTGGCATAGGTTGCAAGGTTTGACAGGAAGTGAAAAACAAGAGGACAGTACGAAGCTCCAAAGTCTGCCTCGGCATGGTTACTTATAGCTGGATGCCATTCCTAATGCCAACCACTATACAGATTGCATTGGGTGCTATATACGTGGCACTAGCATAAATGAGACTACCAATTAATTCACAAGACAAGGCCACCTACCCACTCAAATGAGGAAGGTGTAGTATCAAGGGAGATAGCTTTATCCAAAGAAGAGCAGGAGCAGGTTTCTTTTAGCAGATGAGATATATGGATACACCAGTTGGAGGAGAAAAGCTGGTGAAGAGGTGTTAGTGTGTACGCTCAAGTTATAGGTACGTGATACAAGAGAGGTGGTTCAGCAGATTGGATAGGGTAAATGGGTAGGTAAGTTCAAGAGTGTGTGAAAGTAGAGAGAAGTAAGAGAGGGGCAGATGAAGAGAGATGGAGACAGAGGTGAGGGAAGTAAAATGTGAATATGGGGGGAGGCATGATATACATATATATGTATGTATATCACCATCATCATCATCATTGTTTAAAATCTGCCTTTCCATGATAATGACAATGATGATGATGATATACATATAT
The DNA here is from genome assembly GCF_001194135.2 of Octopus bimaculoides. Lineage (NCBI taxonomy): Eukaryota > Metazoa > Mollusca > Cephalopoda > Octopoda > Octopodidae > Octopus > Octopus bimaculoides. The sequence continues at coordinate 80,932,670 of NC_068987.1, forward strand.
ACATACACACACACATAGATAGGCAGGCAAGCAGGCAAGTAGATAGGAAGGTAGGTAGGTAGGTAGGTAGGTAGGTAGGTAGGTAGGTAGGTAGGTAGGTAGATAGATAGATAGATAGATAGATAGATAGATAGATAGATAGATAGACAGATAAACGGATAGATAGATAGATAGATAGATAGATAGATAGATAGATAGATAGATAGATAGATGTACATATACATACACAAACACACACAGATAGACAGATGTGCTTGTATATCTTTTTTCAATGTATATCAATGAAGGTTACAAACATTGGTGAGAAGTCCCTTGTCACTCTCATTGTCAGAAATACAGTGCACCAGTAACTAACCCATTACAAACCAATCACCAATGATCCTATTGTTCGTAACAACTTTTTTCTATTCCTAATGATCCTATTTCTCATAATGATCTTATTGTTCATAACGATCCTATTGTTTATAAGTAATGATTTGGATGGGAACAAATAAAATATGTATAGTTACAAAAACACCATCAATTTCGCTTCTAATTTATTTTCTTAGTTTGATTGAAAAGCTGCCTTTCTATATATGCCATGTTTTTTTTTGTTTTTTTTCGCAATGCACTATCCAAATGGTTGGCATAGAGTTGTTCTGCAACACACTTCAACCTCTGGCCTGCAGATGTGCTTTCTGCACTCTCTGCCTTTGCTATAACAACTACAGTAGTCTCTGCTCTTTGAGTTTGGTTGATTCATACAACCACCAACATGGACCACCCAACTAGTTCATCTCTCCTCTCGTCACATACATTCTATTTGTCAGGTGCACTGCTTCAAAAATTTCTGAAGTAATAGAATAAAAAAATGTTAAACTCAGAAAAGACTTTGGTAAATTCCTTCATAAATTTTGTTAGCAATCTAAGAAATAAACCTTGCCTTAAATCTTAATGAAAAATTTGTTCTCTTTGTAAATGTTTTTTCATTCGCATTTTCATGTTCACTTGAGGGGGATACAATTTGTAAATTTGGATGTGTGTATATGAATTTTATTTTTATAAATGGAGACCCTAAATACATTTTGTAAAGGAAGAAAGGAACTTATTGTTCCTCTTAATCATAAAGCAACATTGTAGAGAGGTTGGTAAAATTCCAGAAACCTAAATGGAACATTGCAAAGTAGATTCTAACCTGAAATCCCTAAATAAGGAGAAAAGAAACAGCCAAGACACAAATGGATCCAAGGTTTTGGAATAAGCATGAAAAAGATGGGATACACCTGGAATCATCAACATCATCTTCATCATTTAACATCTACTTTTCCATGCTTGCATGAGTCAGAAGGAATTTGTTGAGACAGATTTTCTACAGCTGGATGCCCTTCCTGTCCCCAACCCTCACCTGTTTCTAAGCGAGTTAATATTTCCCAATGGTTAGACATGTTTTTCATGAAAGAGTAGAAACAAACAACCTTGTTTGTATAACAATGATGTTAATTTACAACCATCACATGATGTCTAGGCAAAGGTCCACAAAAACATTTCCATCTACCAAATCCACTTACAAGCTTTTGGTCAACCCAGAGCTATTACTGAAGACTCTTGCCCAAGATACTAAACAGTGAGGCTGAATGCCAAGACCACATGGTTGGGAAGCAAGCTTGATGCTACTTAAGCATGTAGTCTACCAGAGTATCTGTAATCAATGCCGTGAAATGACCTGATCTATTGATAGAGATCTCAGCTGTTTTTGTGATTTATCATCATCATCATCATCATTTAATGTCCGCTTTCCATGCTAGCATGGGTTGGACAATTTGACTGAGGACCGGCGAACCAGATGGCTACACCAGGCTCCAATCTGATTTGACAGAGTTTCTACAGCTGGATGCCCTTCCTCATGCCAACCACTCCGAGAGTGTAGTAGGTGCTTTTACATGCCACCGGCACGAAGGCCAGTCAGGCAGTACTGGCAACGGCCATGCACAAAATGGTGTATTTTACATGCCACCTGCACAGGAGCTAGTTCAGAGGCACTGGCAACGACCTTGCTCGAATGTTTTTTCACATGCCACCGGCACAAGTGCCAGTAAGGTGACACTGGTAATGATCATGCTTAAATGGTGCTATTTACGTGCCACTGGCACAGAGGCCAGACAGCTGCTCTGGCAATGATCATGCTTGGACGATGCTCTTAGCGCTCCACTGGTACAGGTGCCATCACAATTTCGATTTCACTTGACCCAACAGATCTTCACGAGCTGAGTTTAGTGCCCAATGAAGGAGAGGTTGGCATGGGTGCTAGTCATCAAATTTGGTTTGATTTGGTATGAATTTATTACCTGTGCTTGGTTTTTTTTTTTTATCCTTTGACCAATCAGTGTTCCTGACTAGTCTATATCAAAAATCAGTCAACTATCAACTCACAAAATATGCATATACACCTATTATCTATTTTCAATCTTCAATCACATTGTTTACATGACATATTCAAATACAAAACATCATAACTTCTAATGCTGGTTCTAGTTTCTACAGAAAAATCTGTAGAAATAACTTTAAGTAGTTGTCTAAATGCTATGGTTTATCACCATCTTAGTGAATCATCAAGAATATTATATGAGTTTAGTGACAGGAGCATACATACAGGCTAATGAACAATCATAGTTGGATGCTGAAACAAGGGTTTTAACCCTTTAGTATTCAGATTATTCTGTCAAATGTAATGCTTATTTATTCACTATGTTTTAAATTAATCATTCAATATCTTGTACTTTTGAGATTTTGATGATTTGACCATTTTGTAGGGTAGGTGTAAGAGGCTAGATATGGCTGCTTTAAATGCTAAAGGTTTAAAGAAAGTGAGAGATGTTTACAATACAGTGTAAATGGTGCCACAAATTTCCTAACCACACCTCTTATATCAACTTGAAAAGACTTGGCAGGAAGCTGTCAGGAAAATCTACTGAGGGCAGCCTATGACAAAAATAAGCAAAAACGTAAGAATGTAAAGGTTATTTCAAAAAAGTAAGATTGTAATTAAAGACACTGTGCTACAAAAATCTACAAACTGATAGCTCAAGTAATGATAAGGAAAGAAATAATTTTGGTTACAGTGGATAATGCACATATTAAAAGATAATGAATACACAACAGAGTGAGACAGTTAGAAATGGTTCAGAATAAAGAAGTACTTATCAATCTAATAACAGAATACTCACTCAATACATAGCTTAAGAATTTGTGTGTGTTTGGATTTGAGCGAGAGAGAGAGGGAGAGAGAAAGAGAGAGGGAGGGAGAGAGAAAGAGAGAGGGAGGGAGAGAGGGAGGGAGAGAGGGAGAGAGAGAAAAGGAAAGCATGTGTGTGTGTGTATATGTGTGTGTATATGTGCATATGCATATGTATAAGTGTGTCTGTGTCTGTGTGTGTGTGTGCACGTGCATGCGTGTGCACAAAGATAATTTATCTAAGATAACAAGGCAAAGAATAAGATTTCTCATTTTGTCATAAAATATGAAAATGCTGATATTTCTAATAATGTTGAGAGTCAAATATTTCAAAATTTCTTTCATGATTACATGATTGGTAAAATTACTCAAGCAGTTTTCAATCTTTGCTCAGTTCTCTATACATCATTCATTCCTCTAAGACATTTATTACACAGTTTTGACTCTGTACACTTGTTGACCAACACCCAATAACTAGCAATAGTAGAAAGAAGATACTAACATTGTTCAATGGCTGAAATGATTTTGTTTTGTTAAACTGACGTAAATGATTTATTATTGCAAATAATCATGTGGAAATTATTTGAAATTGTCTGTGGCATATATTAAATTGTAATCTTCAGACATATGGTCAAAAATTATTTCAAGAAATAAAAAGCAGATATTTCCTTCAGTTCTTGACTGTGAGGAATTTCTGCAATGAAAATTTCTCTAGTCATGTTTAATTTCTAAAAGTTTTTCTGATAGGTACAGGCATGGCTGTGTGGTTAAGAAACTTGTTTTGCACTCATGTGGGTTCGAGGTTAAGTTTCACTGTATGGTGTCTTGCGTGATATCTCAGGCAAAACAACACCTTGTGAGTGAGTATGGTTGATGGAAACTGTGCAGATGCCTGCCATATGAATAGATGTATATGCATGTGCATGTGTGTGTGTGCGTGTGTGTGTGTGTTTGTGTGTGTGTGTGTGTGTGTGGTGTGTGTGTGCATATATATATATATATATATATATATATATATATATATATATATATATATATATATATATATATATATATGGTTGGCGTTAGGAAGGGCATCCAGCTGTAGAAACTCTGCCAAATTAAATTGGAGCCTGGTGTAGCCATCCAGTTGCACCAGTCCTCAGTCAAATCGTCCAACCCATGCTAGCATGGAAAGCGGACGTTAAACGATGATGATGATGATATATATATATATATGTATATACATATATATTTAGCCCCCTCGCCCTGACTGGCTCCTATGCTGGTAGCATGTAAAAAGCACCATCCAAATGTGGCCAATGGCAGTGCCGCCTGACTGGCTCCCATGCCGGTGGCACGTAAAAAGCACCCACTACACTCTTTGAGTGGTTGGCATTTGGAAGGGCATCCAGCTTTAGAAACATTACCAGATCAGATTGGAGCCTGGTGTAGCCTCCTGGTTTGGTAGTCTCCAATCAAACTGTCCAGCCCATGCCATCATGGAAAACGGATGTTAAATGATGATGATGATGATATATATATATATGTTTATTATCCCCGTAACTTAGTAGCTTGGTGAAAGAGATCTAGAGAATAAGCACCAGACTTAAAAAGAAGAAAACAAAGCATTGGGGTCAATTCATTCAACTAAACCTTCTTCAAGGCAGTGCCCCAGTATGGCTGCAGTCCAATGATCGAAGCAAGTAAAAGATAAAAGTTAAGAGATCACACTGAATGCTTAGTAAGCAAGGTGGCACTTCAGACAAACTTTGCTTGTTCACAAGCTCTTTTGGAAAGAATCTATCAGGTCACTTTTGAATCGTCTGAAATTACCAAATCGACACTTCAGTACTTTTGCTCTTCTTTATTGATAAGTTAATATATCTTCATATTCAACTGTGTAACAATTTCAATGTAGAATACTGCCTTAGGTAAATCAACAATTTCCTTGTTCAAATGTGTTGAAATTTTTTTTGCCCAATCTTATTTCAATAACATTAAGACCATTCATGTGTCATCTGGGAATTAATTTAGATCTATATCGAGTAAGATGATTTCAGTTATATGATCACAATTACCCAAATGAAGAATCGATTTATTGAATTATCTTTAGATGTTGTGTATATGAACACACTTCGCCTTTGTGCGAAAGCATAAGTTAAAACATATGATCAGCAACGAGTCTGTCAAGATTTTGTCATTTTCAGTATTGAATAATATATAATGAATTGGCTAGGTCCGAATGAAGCTCCACTGTTTCATATGCTGTCAAAGTTGAAAGTGCTTCCCACACACTTCCTAGAATACTAGTTTGATTCAGATCATCTCTCAACAGGAATATTTTCTCACCAAATAGTTGAGTATCAATGAAAATTTCTTGTACTAACAGGTTTATATCTTTCAAAGGTGAGATATGACAAACATGAATGCCTCATGAATAATAAATGGTACCTCATTGAAATTGTAAGATTCCTGTGAATTAATTTTTGTGCTAAATATTTTAACTTTGAATTAATAAAATTGTTTTACTATCAATCATTAAATTTGGTGCTGTGTGTGTAGTAGTAGTAGTAGTAAGTGGCTGCAAAATTTTTTTTCTTGACCATTCAATTCATCAGAGTATTGTATTTAGGTCTTGCCAAGATTTTGTGTGTCTTTTCATGAGATTAAAAACATGGCATAATGCCAAAATTGTTTTAGTATACTGGAAACATCTTATGGACTCCTGAGTCCATTCAGAATCATTTTACACTGTCTTTCAATTGATTGCTGTCAATGTCTGAATTTGCATACAACTGTCTTCAGGTCATCAAACATTTTTAACTATAATCATGGCTGTGTGATTTAGAAGTTTGCTTCCTAACCATAAAATTTCAGGTCAGTCTTCAAGTATAACTGGCCAACCATATCCTTGTAAGTGGATCTTGTAGACAGAAACTGAAAAGAAGCCAGTTGAATATATACATGTATATAAATACACACATACACACACACATAAAATTTAGGTGCAGGCAAGACAGTGTAATATGAAGTTTGCTTCCCAACCACATGGTTCTAGGTTCAGTCCCAGTGCATAGCTCCCTTAATATAATTATATATATCATCATCATCATCATCATTATCATCGTTTAACGTCCGCCTTCCATGCTAGCATGGGTTGGACGATTTGACTGAGGACTGGTGAAACCGGATGGCAACACCAGGCTCCAATCTAATTTGGCAGAGTTTCTACAGCTGGATGCCCTTCCTAACGCCAACCACTCAGAGAGTGTAGTGGGTGCTTTTACGTGTCACCCGCACGAAAACAGCCACGCTCGAAATGGTGTCTTTTATATATATATATATATATATATATATAAAGTGTAGTATATTGCCACTTAAGTGTGGCTGACCCCTAGGGGTGGATGTTACTGTTGCTTT
>NC_068987.1:80939483-80943828 GCF_001194135.2 Octopus bimaculoides
GAGAGACAAAGGTTTGCCAGGTTTTTGTCTCTCTCACCAAGGTCATCAGCTGTCGAACGCCGACGAAGGGAAATAACCCTGAAATCCGGATACGTTCGTGCTGCTGATCGAGGTGAGAGGGATAACTTCCCTTGGCAAACAGGACACAGTCGTGTGTCGATAAGCCAGCTGGAGGAGATGTCCTCCTGGGGCTAAAAGCAACAGTAACATCCACCCCTAGGGGTCAGCCACACTTAAGTGGCAATATACTACACTTTATCGTGCAGTTACTGTTAATACTTCATTTAGAGAATTAACATTGCTTATATATATATATATATATATATATATATATATATGTTTTTGGTGCAAATGGTTTTGTTATACGGTGCCATGTTTAACAATCCTGTAAATAATAATAATAATGGTATTTATATAAGCTTAGAGCTTATGACAATCACCGTGTAATGACTAAGGAGAATAGTCTAATAAAGAGGCCTATAAGCCTTTGACAGAAAAAAAGAAGGCTTTCCTATCCGTGTGGGACTCAAACCCACATCCCTTTGTTAACGTGACTAAGTGTGTTACCTTTATATATATCATTCCAAAGGTAATCATTTCTATGTATTTAAATGCTTTCCAAAATAAACATTGTTTTCATGGCTGCAAGGAAGCAATAAGATGTTGCATAAATACTTAGATTTGAGTGCAATTTCTTACAGCAGAAACAGCTCTAAGCCAATAAAGTTGATAAGATAATTCCTGTTCCTTTGTCATTCAATGATTTTATCTACTGGTTATCTAAATATTTCTGGATTACAAGTACCATTAACAATGTTTTGGAACTCCACTGTTGCTTTGAAGGCTTTCTATAGCTGGCAAGATTTTATGTTTATCTGGTATAGTATTTTCTGATCAGGCATTTATTACAAGAAACAACTAAACTGATTATAAAGGATAGCGTGTCTCACTTCAACATGTACTCCCTCTAGACAATACAATAGATATGCATTGACGACAGCAATAGCCTGATCTTGAAACATATTAGGGAAAAATCTTTATGCATATTCCAATTTCTATAGAGAGTATTCAGATTTTGGATACCAAATGGATCATCTATCATTGTCTTTGTATAACTAATTCATACAAGTGAAGCTCACTCCTTTTGTGAAGAATTTCTGCATAAATGTGGCAGTCAATCAATATTGTTATCTGTGTCAATCATATTGCCATCATTCCAGATGAAAAGCATGTGGGTATGAGGCAATCCGTGTTTTGGGAATTCAATAATGTGTACAAATGTTGTTACTTTCTCATACCCAGGAAGCAATATGGACAGTAAATCATAGTGATGAACAAATCCAGCTTACCAAATTTAATGATAATGGCCATCACATTTTATCACACAATGTTACTTAACACATTTTCTGATCTACAAATCCATTAAGGTGATCTATCATTCCTCTATGTTGCCCAACACTTAACCAATACTTTAAAAACTTCAGATTATTGGCTTCAGCCAGCAAGTGTTTATACACTGTCCACCACTAGAATAATTTTCCACTACACAATGGCACTAATACTCAAACCCTCATTGCTGCTTGTGCAAACTTCTCTTGTAACAAGGATATGTGAGATGTTTCTCATGGAGAATCGGTTATTGCTCTTAAATAACCATTTGGTTATTAATGTTATTAACCCCTACATCAATCCTTTTCAAGTAAATCTATAATCAAAAGTATTCAAACTATGGAATATCTTATCTTTTTTTCAGTCTGTATATTTAAAATATTATCAATTATAACCTATCTTCTTTAAAATAGTTAAGAAAGACTTTTGTAAAACATAAAAGGTGTGATTTGGGAAAGATTTGAGTGCTATTTCTAGCAAGTCAAATGATTACACAAGAGGTTCTCTTGTCAGCAAATCATTGAGGCTGCTTTGCATGTCTAGTTATCATCTATGTCACCCATGAAAATAGAATGGCATAAATTATTCTGTTTAGATGAGAAACGAACATTTTTCAGTGTAAAGAGCCAATATCACTGCAGTCATGTTGAAATATTGTCTCTTTATTCACAGACCATAATATCAGTCACTTAATCCCATCACTGACTCATTTAATATATCTACTGTACAGTATGTATCCGTTCTCGCCATCAAAGAGGAAATAGCATTTTGAAGACTGTCATTTTCTCTCACTCTCACCTTTCTTTATACTAAAGGACCCTATTTTATACTAGCGATATATCTACCTATCGATCATTTACCATTTTCTGTTTATATCTGTCTCATGTATCACGAAATATTTATTTAGCACCACATGCAAGGAAATAAATAAACCACACACACACAGGTTTGTCATTGCTCTACATTAATTAAAAACAGTGAGATGACCAAAGAGTTTACTGTGCTAGACAAAACGTTTAGCAGAATTTCTTCTGGCTTTATGTTCTGAGTTCAAATTCCACTGAAGTCAACCTTGCCTCTCACCCTTTCAGGGTTGATAAAATAAGTTCCAGTTGAACACTGAGGTCAAAGTAATTGATTAGCCTTGCCCTCCAAAATTTCAGGCCTTGTTCCTATAAGAGAATTATTTTACATCAACTCAGCCATATCATGAGCAAGATAGAATCACAAATCTGGATATCTGTACATCACTTATTGAAACAAGTATTGCTATATATGTCTGTCCATGCAATGCAAAAATTAGTTAACTCTAACTCAACTATTGGGTAACATCTGAGAGTGATATGTTCTCAGACCATCACCATCATCATCATTTAACATCTATTTTCTATGCTAGCATGGGTTGAATAGTTTGACAGGAGTTGGTAAGGCTGGGAGCTATATCAGGCTTCATTGTCTGCTTTGGCATGGTTTCTATGACCGGATGCCCTTCCTAACACCAAGCACTTTACAGAGTGTACTGGGTGCTTTTTACATGGTATCAGCACCAGTGCTTTTCATGAGGTACCAGCACTAGTGCGTTTTACATGCCACTAGCACCAGCACCGGTGCTTTTTATGAGGCACCACCACCAACAAGGTCACCAAGTACTCTGCAAGACAAAAACAAGAGTCAACAAACATACATTATTGTACATTTACTTAATGGTTCTCGCAGAACTATTTTTGCTTCACTGAGGAGATCTAGTAAGACCAAAATAAGTCTGGAGTTTTCTCCCAGACTGACCAAAATTCTCAGTGCAATGTTGGCCAATAACTACCTTATTATTTTATTTATTCATTTTTCTTTCCTGCATAATTATGTCTAATTGAAAGCATGGTTTTCGGTTCAATTCCACTGCATGGCACTTAGACTAGTGTCTTATCCTATAGCCCAAGGTTAACTAAGGCCTTTTGAGTGGATTTGGTAGAAGATGGAAATTGAAAGAAGTCTGTCATATATACATATCTAATATAATAAGTGTAGAAACTAATTTCTATGTGTCAGTGTGTCACACTTTGAGCCCCCTCTCTCACTATTCAATAACACTTCTACTATTCCTCATGTTGAGGTGAGAGCAATAGTAGGCATAGAGATGGTGAGGGCGGTGAAGACAGAGAGAGAGAGAGAGAGAGAGAAAGAAAGAAAGAAAAAGAGAGGGAGAGAAAGAGAGAAATATTAGGGAGAGTTGATGTTTTATTGAAAGTAGTAGTTTGACGGTGGCAGTGGGAGTAATATAATAAGAAAGAGAGAAAGAGTGGGTATGTGGGAGAAAGTGGAAGATGATGTACAACATTGTTTAACCATGTCTCTTTGACAAATTTTTGCCGCCAATATACTGAACACTATCATTTTTGTTTTAATTTTTACTTTCTTTGATACACACACACACACATATATATATATGTATACATATTGTCTCTGCCCCAATATTTATAACATGATACTCATCCTTATAACAATGGGTTTAATTTTTCTAATTTGTAAATATTGTACTTCATGTTTATTCATGCAAAAACATGAAATTAAAAGAAACCTGACTTTATTTTTCAATGCAAAACATCGAAATTACAGTGTAGGCATAGACATATTTCTAAACACATGTACTCACAGGCACACATATGCACACACTCACACACACACACTATCTTCTTTCTTGGCACCTTAAGAAAAAAAAATGCACCTCATCCTTTTTTCATTATTTTCCCCATCCTAAAAGAGGCCACCATCCTTGAACTCATGTCTCATCCCAGTAGCTATATACAATGGTAAAAAACTAACTAAATAAATGGTAAAAAAAAACATTCCAAACTGAAAAGAAATCCCTCCCTCTCTCTACCTATCTATATGTCTGTCTGTCTGCCTGTCTATCTATCTATCTATCTATCTCCATTGTCCTGGAACCTAACCCCCCCCC
>NC_068987.1:80944545-80947085 GCF_001194135.2 Octopus bimaculoides
ATATATATCATCATCATCATCATCATCATCATCATCATCATCGTTTAACGTCCGCTTTCCATGCTAGCATGAGTTGGACGATTTGGCTGAGTACTGGCGAACCAGATGGCTACACCAGGCTCCAATCTGATCTGGCAAAGTTTCTACAGCTGGATGCCCTTCCTAATGCCAACCACTCCGAGAGTGTAGTGGGTGCTACGAAGGCCAGTCAGGAGGTACTGGCAACAGCCACACTTGAAATGGTGTATTTTACATGCCACCTGCACAGGAGCCAGTCCAGCGGTACTGGCAACGAACTCGCTCGAATGTTTTTTCACGTGCCACTAGCACAAGTGACAGGAAGGCGACATTGGTAATGGTCACGCTCAAATGGTGTTATTTACGTGCCACCGGCACGGAAGCTAGACAGCTGGTGCTCTGGTAATGATCACGCTTGGACAGTGCTCTTAGTGATTTACTGGTACTGGTGCTTTACAGAGGGTTGAGTATTTATGCCTCCTTGTCTTGACGTTACCTGATAGTTGTAAATGTTTATCACCTTCATGCAAGAGGTATTATTCATTTCCAAAGTTCCATGAAAATAGGTCCAGCCATGGGGAAGTATAACTTTGCTTGGACACAAATAAGGATTGGTGACAAGAAAGACAACCAACCATAGAAAATTTACCTCAACAAATTCTGTTTGACCTTTGCAAGCATGGAAAAGTGGACATTAAAACAATGAAGATGTTGATGGTTAAGGCAATGCAAACTCTAACTGCACTATGTGCAGCTTTCACTTGTGCAAAATGCACAATATACAGTTTCTGAAACTGAAATATTGGTTTGAAATTTTGGTACAATGTCAGTAATTTTAGGAGAGGGATAAGTTAGTTATATCGACCCCAGTGTGTAACTGGTAATTATTTTATTAACTCTGAACAGATGAAAGGCAAAGTCAACCTTGGCAGAATGTGAAGATGGATGAGCTGTTGCTAAGCATTTCACCTGGTGTGCCAACAATTCTGCCAGCTCACCACTTTTTCAAAAATGAAATATTGACAAAAGAATCTTACAGGAGAAATAGCATAATTTCTTAAAAAAAGAATCTTATAGGAGAAATAACATAATTTCTTAAAAAAAAGAATTTTATAGGAGAAATAACAATTTCTTACAAAAAAATCTTACAAGAGAAATAACAAAATTTCTTATTAAAAAAACTCAACCAAAAAACCGAGAAACAGTTTTGCTGCATTCGTTTTACGTAAGGATTATGAAAGATTTGTCACTGAAAAATTTAAAATGTCGAACAGTTAAAGAGACTTAAATGGTTAAACTTATATACCATGATAAAACTTATCACATGCATTAGAAGATGTCTACTAGAACTATACATCATACTCCAATCTTCCTTTACTTAACAGAGGCAAAAATAGGCAAATGATTAGAAAGGTACTCATTGAGTCCACCTCAATCCCCATCTCCAATTTTCACACCCTTTTCCTTCTAGTGAATTTACCCACCAACCTTTTCTGTTCCTTTTTTCCTATTCTCTGTTATATTGACCCCTTTATCTTGACCTCACAACTCTTTCTTTCTGATATGTCCTGCATTATGGCGACATATCTTCATTGTCTGCATGACTGGCCCGTATGGCGTGCCTCACTGACTGACACTGCTAGCTGTGTCTGTCCACTATTTATCAGTAGTGGAACAGCCCACTTCTCACTTGGGGGTGTCTGTCACAACACTTTCCAAATGGGGAAACCATGTCTTCAGCAAGATACCTGCTCCTACCCAACTATCACATTTTCATATCCCTCAATACTATACCCAACTCAGTTGATGGATCTTGTACTGTGAGTATTTGGTGACCTCATCCATGCTGGAGGCACCCAGTACACTTCATGGCAGGGTCAAAATTAAGAATGGCATCTGGCACTAGAAACTATGCCAAACTATGTCAGTCCAGCCTTCTAATTTGTCAGTTCATATCAAACTGTCAAACCCATACCAGCATGAAAATGGGGGTGTTAAAAGACAATGATGATGATTGCAAACAAACAACTTCACCTGTATGACAATGAGGCTCATTTACAACCACCACATGATGTCAAGACAAGGGTATGCACACACACATATGAAGATTGATTCTTTCAGTTTCCACATACCAAATCCATTCACAAGGCATTGGTCAACCCAGGGCTATAGTAAAACACACCTGCCCAAGGTGCCACACAGTAGGACTGAACCTAAGACCATATAGTTGGGAAGCAAGTTTCTTACACACACAGTGACATATGCGCTCATACACACACACACACAAATACACACTTCCAGACAAGCATTCTATTCAGCAAGATATTAGTCATTCATCTGTTTAATTTCATACAAGACATAAAATCTGAACTTCATCAAACTTAAAGATTTACAAAAAGATTAACATTACATTTCTAATAATTGACACTTTTATGAAAATGCTTAAATTTTGTAATTCTAAACCAAAATGAAACATGTGTAAAACCTAAATGGAAATATATATATATATATATATATATATA
>NC_068987.1:80947228-80964178 GCF_001194135.2 Octopus bimaculoides
ATATATATATATATATATATATACACATAATATATATGTATGTATATATATAGAATAAAAAAACTAAATGTCTTAAGATATTACCGAATGTTTATGTAATCTTTAAATAGCAGTAAGCATCTGTGTTAAATTACCAGATATTATTTTGATGAACAGCAGAAAAATCAAGATATGAAAAAAGAATTCTTAAAGAAGAAATTCTGAATTATGCAATAAATGGACTAAACAAAGATGGTGAAGCAAGTCCCAAATGATTCAGCAGACATTAAAATCACAAAGTGTTTAACATTCAATTCCCATGCCAGCAAATTAACAGGTGTAGCCGTGTGGTTAAAAAGCTTGCTTCCCAACCATGTGGTGTGGGGTTCAATCTCACTCTGTGCCACCTTGAGGAAAGTGTTTTCTATTACAGTCCCAAGCTGACAAAAACCAAACCATTGAGAGTGGATTCAATCGATGGAAACTGAAAGAAGCCTATCATGTGTGTGTGTGTGTGTGTGTGTGTGTGTGTGTGTGTGTGTGTGTGTGTGTGTGTGTGTGTGTGTGTGTGTGTGTGTGTGTGTGTGTGTGTGTGTGTGTGTGAAAATGTGTTGTACCTGTAATTCAAAGGGCCAGCCTTGTTGCATTCTCTATCATGCTGAATCACCCTGAGAACTATATTAAGGGTACTTGTGTCTGTGGAATGCTCAGCCACTAGCATGCTAATTTCCATTGATCAACTGGAACCAGCATCATCATAACCCACAGAGTGCCGGATGTGTGTGTGAGTGTGTATACGTCTTGACATCATGTGATGATTGCAAACACGCATCATCATCATCATCATAGAAGCAATGTTGTTCATTTCCAATCTATAATAGAAAACATGTCTAGCCATGGAGAAATATTATTATCTTGCTGAGAAACAGATAAGGATTGGCAACAGGAAGAGCATTCAGCTGTAGAATCTTTGTCCCAACAAATTTCATCTGGCCCATGTAAACATAGAAAAAAGGATGCTATATGATGACATGATGATGATAATGAAGATGATGGTGGTGATGATGATGATGATGATGATGATGATGATGATGATGATGATGATGATGATGGTGGTGGTGAAAAGACTGCTTCATAGTGTTTGTTTCAAGTCTTTGCACTCTGATTTCAAATACCACCATAGGTTAGTTGAGGTCTCTTTATCTTTTCTTTTTTAACTTTCACTTGTTTCAGTCATTGGACCGTGGCTATGCTGGAGCAGTGTTGAAGAGCTTCAGTTGAACAAATCAACTGCAGTATTCATTTCTTAAAGCTGGTACTTATTTCATTGCCAAACTACTAGCTTATGGGGACATAAACAAACCAGCACTTGCTGTAAAGTGATGATGGTGACAGTGACAGGACGTGAATGTGTGTGTGTATTAAATATTGCTCTAGAACTTAGAATGTGCTTCTTTTCTCAGAATTATGTTTTTACAGACGATCATCATCATCATCATCGTCATCGTCATTTAAGAGAACAAGCTAACAGAAATTTTTTAAATTCCGTTTAAAAATTCAGTTTCAATACGCTGTGTATTTATAGTAAAAAATATTGTATGTGGATAGACAATCTAAAGTCTATTTTTCAGCATATTGGCATAATTTTTTTTTTCTTTTGTCCTTATTTAAAATTGTTTATAATTTTCAAAGGTATTTTAATATGCTGGCCACTGATAAGATATTCTTTTGAAAAATTTTATCCTTATATTACAAGTGTGTGTATATATATATATATATATATATATATATATATATACTCTACCTCTGGTATTTGAGTACTCTTTTTTCCACCTTGTTGCACATTTCATGTGCTTACTCCGGTATATATATATATATATATATATATTCAATAGTTCATGTAAGTGATCCTGTCCACTTGAAAAAGACATCATGACCAGTTCCCCTCATCATTATCGCAGTATATTACAAGCAATGAAGGAGCAAGAGGGAGAGAGGAGGAGAGGGGGGAGGAGGAGAGAGAGCGAGGAGAGATGAAGTGAGCAAAGTACTTGACTGGTTCTACATTTGTCATCCCTGTAAGGCTGAAAGGCAAGCTTAACCTTAGTGGGATTTGAACTCTGAAGACAAAGACTCAAATTACTTATTGAAAGGCATTTATTTGACACTCAATCATTTCTACTAATCAACTGTCTTAATATGTCTATATGCATACAGTTAATCAATACAATATATTACGTAATATATATTAGAAGAAACATATCCTTCACTAAATGGATCATAATTTGGATGACTAGATTTGATTCTGTCAAGTGAAGTATCTCTAACAACATTCTGCTATCTTCAAGATAGCATGTTAGCACTTGTATGACAATACAAAAAAAATGTACCACTGAAATTAAATTTTCAGTTATTAGTTAAGAGAGAAAAAAATATTTGAATAGTTGATATGAAAATCAATGTAGCTATGTTTTCACTCTGTTGAGTTCTGCTTGAACAAACTTATTACATAAAAGTCTCTACCTTAAAATATGTGATTGGTATCACTGTTTTTTTTTTATGATTATTTTGTTCTGTGATTTAGCATATAAAATAAGTGCTTTCACTTTTAAAGATGGTAAGGAGTTTACTGAGAAAAATTTGGATACTACCATGTGGAAATTCCTTCATCAACATACAATATGAGTTCTAAAATATTGATCAATAGTAAAGTGTAGAGAGAGGAATAGCAAAGTTTTTACAAGAATCTCTATAATATTTTCGCTTCAGAATGGAGTCAATATGCTGTTTAGTCAAACAATTTTTTAAAATATATATTTCCTGGACAGAAATTTAATTTTTCAAGTTGATCAAGAAAATTTTGTTCATATGAAGAAATAGAGAAAGAAAGAAAAAAGATAAATATTTATTTTTCTTTCATAGTAGAATGTTAAAGAGGGTAACCTGCTTAACTTTTCTTGATCAGAGGTGACCAATCTTTTGGTCTTCAAGAGAAATGGGAAATGTCAAAGAAACCATTTCCAAAGGAATTAGCAGCATAATTGAAGTGAAATAGCTACAATGAGATATCAAAGCCAGGTCGCAAACTTGATTCACCAAAAGTTTATCTCCTTCTCTATGAAACCTGCTACTGAGTGATATACAATAGATTAAAAATCTAGCCCAACATAACCAGCCTTAACAGAAACCATACTGCTTGCCAATAAAACTGAATTATCAATGTCATCTCTCAGATAGCAATTATTGTATTTTACCTGATAAGGCTTCCTGTTCAGAATAAAGTCAATCTGATAGCTAATATTCTTCGTTATATCAGGAATAAAAAAGTAAAACAAAATAAAATCAATAATACCTGCATAGATCCTTTCTTAAAGAGCCACAAACATTTAGCAGACTACTGAGCTGCATTATCCTAATATGTTTATTGCTATCTCAATGGTCTTCCTTAATGTAATTCTCTGCATCAACCAAAAGCATTCTTAAATCAATTTTTCAATATAGCAAAGTACAATGAATATAAACACTGGCACCAAGGACACGGATTTTGTAGGGGAGAGATATTGTTAAGTGAATCATCCCCACTTATACAACTGGTACTTATATTTAATGGCACTGTTTTTCAAAAAAAAAAAACTGTCTTGGAAAATCACCCCAGGTCCTATATGCAAATTTGGGTCTATATTACTAGCTTTAAGGCACTAAAAACCTATATTTTGTGAACTTGGGGTACATCTCTTATGACCATATATTTTTTTATGCAATCAAATATGGTATTTTTTAACCAACCCTGGAGGAATTAGAATGAACCCTAACAGGATTCAAACTCAGAATTCAGAGGAATAGAACAGAGTAGTGAAAGGTTATATATTATTTGTTACTCCATTGAGGTTTACCTCAATCAATTCTAAGAACAGCAATTGGTTACAGTCAGCTATTTATCTGCATCTGTAACTGTAGACTGGAGCAAATGTTTTTGTGGGGGATTAGAAGTTGCCCATGCATAACAGATACCAGTCTCTGTGCTACCATTGTCCAAGTGAAAGATCACTGCTTTCGAACATTATAGCTTGGCACCAGCATCTTCACAGACATTGCCATCAGAATACAATAGGCTTGAACAGATACCAGTTCTGCCAATCCCTCACCTCAGATTGAAGGGAATTGTTAACCTTGATGGGATTTGAGCTCAGAGTCAGAAGTGCTGATAGTCATTCTAATCAATGTTCCAATAACAACCTATTCACTAACTTACCTCCAATAATAATTATCATCATCATGATTTAACATATTTTCCATGCTGGCATAGGTTGGATGGTTTGACAGAAACTAACAAACCAGAGGACTGCACCAAGCTTCAGTGGTTGCTTTGGCATGGTTTCTATGTCTGGATGTCCTTCATAATGCCAACCACTTTGCAGAGTGAACTGGATACTTTTTATGTGGCACAAGATCCTCCTCAACTGTGCTGGGCAGTACTATTGAGGGAGATGGCTTTATACCAGGTGATGAGAATTTAAAGTGATAAGAATAGGTATATTACAGTAGGGGAGGTACATGGTACCCCAGCAGGAAAATAGAGAGGATGCTCATGAAAATATGTCTTATATTTGATATAGCTCTTTGCTCTTTACTCTTTTACTTGTTTCAGTCATTTGACTGTGACCATGCTGGAGCACCGCCTTTTAGTCGAGCAAATCGACCCCAGGACTTATTCTTTGTAAGCCTAGTACTTATTCTATTGTTCCCTTTTGCAGAACCGCTAAGTACCGGGAAGTAAATACACCAGTATCGGTTGTCAAGCGATGGTGGGGGAACAAACACAGACACACAAACATATACACACACATACATACATATATATACATATATATATGACGGGCTTCTTTCAGTTATCATCTACCAAATCCACTCACAAGGCTTTGGTCGGCCCGAGGCTATAGTAGAAGACACTTGCCCAAGGTGCCACACAGTGGGAATGAACCCAGAACCATGTGGTTGGTAAGCAAGCTACTTACCACACAGCCACTCCTGCGCCTATACACTGGCACTGGCTATGTCCTCCATGCGCACCTAGTGCGCACTACCTTTCGGCTACACATTTTTAGGGAGAGAGGGACATAATGAATTAAAATGGAGTCCTGGTTTCCATTTTGTTGACCCCTGCAAACTTATAAAGCTATGTCAGTACCAAGAAGGTTTGAACATAAGTATATAAACAAACGAAACCAAATATTACATAATACATTTAACACTTTGTTCTACAAGTCTACCATCATTCCACCACTTTTATCTATAAGTAACATAATAATGAAAACAAAAATATTCTCTTCAATATAATACAGACCTGATATTATCGAAAAGTGGCCAGCACAATAATAAAATTATCATGTAAACATTCATGGTATCAGATATGAACAGTTCAAACAAAATGACATATTCCAACATAAATATAATTGAATAATTATAATTATCTTAAATCTCGAAGCCAATAATCAGAGGAAATTATTTGGTAACATTTTGAAAAAAAAAATTTATGAATTCTACCACATTCTGGCAATATTACAAATTGTTATATCACAACTTGTACTAATTCCTAAAATTATTTTGAGGTAATTGATGTCATTCTGTATCACATAAGTTAAGAAAAAAAAACCCAGTTAATTCTTGCATAAATTCCAAGGATGTACAGCACTCATGTTTAACTCCTACTTCTGAAGTGTCAAATGAATCAACAACTTGATTTCCCCAGGATTTGTTGATTATCTGTCAGAATTAACTTACCCTAAATCTATTTTCCATAATAAGCAAAACATCAAAATGGATATTGTATAAATGAAGATATTGTATCAGCTCAAAATTCTAAAATCAAAATCTACTAACAAGCCAATAAAATGTTTTATGCAGTCCAAAATGGAGACAAGTACCAGCATGGCAGACTAGATAATTGCTAAGAGATTTCACTGACATGAAACCATTGGTAGCCTTCTTAACCCACAAATAAAGTCTATGTATACACACACACACACACACACACACACACACACATGTATGCATGTAAATGTGTGTGAAGTGTGCGTGTACATGCACATTTGTGTGTGTTTCTATCTCCTTACCTTAAAATCAGGTGATAGTTGTAAACAAGTGTCACAGGAAAACATATCTGGTCATAGGGCAATATCACTTTGCTTGGAAACAGGTGAGGGTTGGCAACATGAAGAGCATCCGCCCACAGAAAATCTACTTCAACAAATCCTGTCCAACTCCTGTGAGCATCGAAAAGTGGATGATAAAACAAGGATGACAGTGGTGATAGTGAACCATGAGTTGCTAGTCTGCTGTTTTATGCACCCAGCCTTTTGCCATAGAAGCTAATAGGAAAATGTATCCCTTAATAGATCATTATCAAAGCCTTCATCTTCACATAGTGTTAAGGCACCAAAGTAAGACTGACAGAATCCATCCAGGATTTTGATAACAGAGAAAAATTATACTTATTAAAGAAATATGAAGTGAAAATGACCAAATCAGAAACAGAAGCTGTATCAGACAACAATACTACCAAGACCCTATGTAGCAAACTTCAATTACCCAGCACTACTAGAAATAGCAACCAAATCTACTATAAACTATACCCTAAAAATCTCCAAAAAGAGACAGATGAGACAATGTAATCTTAGATATACAATAACTGAGAGATGGATTGATTAGCTATGGTTGGAGTGTCTTTAACCCTTTAGTGTTCACATTATTCTGCCAAAATTGATGCTTTTTTATCCAGTTTGTTTTGAACTAATCATGCATTATCTTGTAGCTATTGAGATTTTGATGAGGTAGCTGCTAATATTTAAAACGATATTGTAGGGTTGGTGTGAGAGACCAGATCTGGCCAGTTCTAACAAAAAACAGGTAGGATACTTTTAGCCAGATATGGCCGGTTTAAATGCTAATGGGTTAATTATACAGCTAAACAGACACTCACACATAAGCTAAATTTATTTATACAGGGGTGAGCTGAAAGGTTCATAGGCTGACTATGAATGAGTAATGCTAGAGCTCTGAAATCAAGCATGCATTAAATTCAACACTTCTTATTAATAACTGCATTGTTTAGGGGTTCACCAAGGATCAGTGTTCATCCCCCTCTTATTCATTATAGCCCACCAGGCAAATAACAGAGGGATTCAAGACAGGCTGTCTCTGGGAGCTCCTCTATGCAGATGACCTTGCTCTAATAGCCGAGTCACTGCCAGAACTGCAGACGAAGTTTAGGGTGTGGAAGCAAGGTCTAGAATCAAAGGGCCTTAGGGTAACCTAGCCAAAATCAATGCGATCTGAACCCTGCAACAACGATGGCAGAAGTGTGTGGATCGCAAGGTAGACTATACTGAAAAGTAAACCTCATTTGGTCACATTCCATGAGTATCTTGGTCAGCCTATGAATGCTTCAGCCAATCCTTGTAGAATATATGAGATGTGCCCGGAACAATTTTGTTTAGATTTCATTAAGTAGCTTTCTACTACTTTATCTTAACATATTGGGGTGGAGAGATAACCAAGATCTGATGAACTGTAAAGGGCAGTGAAACCAGTGAATTCAGTTTTTATTCTGAGCTAAAAGCCCACATGGCTCTAATTTCACAGCAAGGCTAAACATTGTTGATTCCATATATTCATTATTCATAACCCATGTTCTTTTATTAACTTATTTAAGCCCTTCACTCACTATAGAGCATACACCATCGACAACTTTTATATACCATTGGAGAACAGATACTTCTGTAACTTTGCTTTTTTTCTTGGTAGGGGTGTTTACCTTAACCCTCTACCATTTAAACTGACCATATCTGGCCAAAAAATTCTACCTGTTTTGTGATCAAACTGGCCTCTCACACCAACCCTACAATATATCATTCAAAAGCTTAATTGTTACCTCATTAAAATCTCAAAGCTACAAGATAATCAAGCAAATCGATTTTTACCTCTGAGAAGAGGTGAACCCTATTAGCTTGGCCTCTATTCCTTGACCAGTCCTACATGGAGGCCCTCCGGGGAGCTTGTGATCCAGTGGCATAGATCTTAGGGTCACTGAGGCTCACAAGCCACCATACCACAATGAGAACTGGACTTCATTGTGGCTACATTTTACTCTAATAAAGATTTATAGAATAGTGTGATAAACTGGACCATTGTTTTTAACTAAAATAGGTTTCCATTAAATTATAAAATCACTGTAAATAAATCTAATAAAAGAGCTGTATCTTTTTATTTTATTTAGATATATTTATTGTTATTTTTGAGTTAAACTGACAAGGCTGAAGTAAATAAGAGTTATTTAGTTGAAACAGGCATCTTGCAACTAAATAAGACAATTCCTGGTCTCCAGAAAAGCATGCCCAGACTTGCCCTTTGGAGATACGTAAGCATTGTCTCTCTTCTCAAGATAGAAACTTATTTCTACTTATTGACAAAATCTGAGACAACAATACCATGCATTCTGTCCTAGCACAGACAAATAATTTAAATCTCTCTCACTCTCAATAATAACTGTTAACTCTATCTAATAGAACATATAGTCAAAGCGAAGCGTTACTTGTTATTTTCTTGTTTGTTGCTATAGCAACAATAACCAGTACAAACACAAGGGGCTTCATTAATAATATTTACAGACATTAGCTACTGGTAAAAAACAGAAAAAAAAAATATTCAGGCATCAAAAAGAGTCAAATAAATAGATTCAGTGGTGAATAAGAGATAAAATAATAATAATAATAATAATAATAATAATAATAATAATAATAATAATAATAATAATAATAATAATAATCATGATGATGATGATCATGATAAAGAAAAAAAACAGGATTCCTATTCTAAAGCTAAAAGAAAAAAAAAGTGTTTCCTCTGATGATAGTTCACTTGTCATATAACAACAAGTCTGTCCACACCTTCTGGCCATTTATGCAAAACTCCGTGTACCTGATCAAAATGATCAACATTTTTCTTCTCCATTAGGTTTTATGTCTATTTATTTTTTGCATAAGTTAGACAGATATTCTAACACACACACACAAGTTCTGTGTTTAAGGCAAGCACTTTTAAAAACAAGAGTGTATTTTAGTAACAAAAATTTACCAATTTTTAAATTTATTTTGGGTATTATATACATATATATATATATATATATATATATATATATATATATATATATATAATAATGAAATAGAGCTTATACATGATTATCAGCACCTAGAGATTGTAAGAACTTCCCAAAGTATATAAAAATAAAAATAAAGATGTGAACACAACACTTTTTCCTTGTATTCCCTAATTTCATATTCAAATTTCTAATCCTGCCCCATGTTGTGAGGGGACAGTTACTTCATACGTATTAACAGTCATAACCATAGGCTACCACATATAAGTATGTATATATATTGCTGACATCGTATATATATGCGTGTATATATTAATGTCTCTATATCTGTGTGTATGTGTATATATATCATTCTGTTCAGTGATGATTAAAAAGAATTGTCTGACATTTTCTGGGTTACCCAAGGATTTTGAGTAAGAATTTCATTATAAAAGATCGCTTGTCTGTCTGTTGACCTGTCTGCCTGTCTCTCTGCATGACAAAAAAGAAAGGTAGGAAATCTTGATAAACAGCTGCCTGTCTCTCCATGACAGTCCAATAAAAGCATCCAAATCTCAAATTATCGCATTCTTTTTTAGTTTCAGCATGTTAAATATCTTACCACCTCCTCCTAGGACTGATTTAGCCGAACTTTAATTAACACGCCACCTGCAGTAATATGAAGATAAGGTAAAATCCAGAATCCAAGAATAGGACTGGGTAATACTGACTTAATTACTTCGATCATGCCAGAAGAAATCAAACTTCATCTGCCAACCCTTCAGTACTGAACGCTAAGTTGTCGTTTTATTGCAAGACGGATTCAAAATTCATCATCATTGCCATTTAACATCCATCTTGTGGTGGCAAGAGGTAGACAGTTTAAATGGCTCCAATAGACCCAAGAACTACATTGTGCTCAGATGTCCTTTTTTGGCATGGGGTCTACACCTAGATGCCCTTCTTAGTGCCAACCATTTTATAGTGTGTCTTTTAAATCCCCCTTGCTATGGTTGTTGCTGACAAGTTGAACACCATTAAATGACTACACAGGTCATTTTGGTCATTTTTTCAATACCATATATTTCGATCACTAATATTCACAAAGAATTTGCAAAGAGAATAAAAATTGAAAATTGAGGCAATTAAAAGATACAATAATAGCCGCCTTCAATGCAACCCCTTTTCCTCCTCCTCACTGCTGCCGCCACCGCTACCACCACCACCATTTAACTTCTATTTTCCATGCTGGTATGGGTTGGATGTTTTTGACAGGAACTGGCATGCTAGAGAACTGCATCAGGTCCCAGTCATCTGTTTTGACATGGTTCTTTATGGCTGGATGCCCTTCCAAATGCCAACCACTTTACAGAGTGTACTGGGCACTTTTTAGGTTACACCAGCATGGACACATTTTATGTGGTGCCAGCACAGCTGCATTTTACATGGCACCCTGAGTTTAAATCTCTGAAGTCAACTCAGCCTTTCATCCTCAATGGAAAAAATATCAATGCAGAGCAATAGACTGGTGCAACTGTAAGAATGTTGACCTAATACATTGCAGTATTTGTTCTGGCCCTTTTTATTCTAAGCTCAAATCCCACCAAGGTCTACTTGCATGGTAGACCTAATCTGTTGCTCAGTTAACATTACCTCTGACCTTGAAAGGCCTTTAACAGGGTATACTCTGTTGTAAGCATTCTCATTTGATCTCTGATAAAGATAACCTCCTCCTTAACAGTATCAGAGGCTCTCTAAAGGGTCATAGGCACTGCCTCAGTTCCTGATTGAAAGATGAACAAAAAAAACCATTCCCTATATTCTAAAAATCTTAGGTTTCATTATTCAGTTAAGAGTAATATTGTCATCTCCACTTTCATAAAAATCATAAAAATAATTATATATCACTAAAATTACTTCATAGAGAAATTATAAGTCTTCTGACGAACAAATATCCCTGTAGGGAAATACCGCAGAGAGAAATTAAGTGTAATATAAATGTGAATTAATTTACTTAGAAAATAAATTGCTTGATTTTAAACTGGAAATCTTAATTCATTACCAAAACTGGATTTAAAAAGAAAAAAAAAAGACCTCTTCAAAATAGCCATAATTAATTTGATATGAATTAGGAACGCCATGAGCATAATTATCATCTTTATAAAATCTGAGTTAAGAAATTAAGAGATAGATCTCATAGAAGTCTGAAATACATGATAAAACTAGGTTATATCATCACTATTGGATAGAGGTGATAAATATCTTAGTGTAGCAATAAGAATGCAGTGTTCTAAATGCTCATTAATTCATTTCATTCCCTGAATGTCCTAAAGATAAGCATGAATGACATATTTCCATTCCCCACTCAAATAGAATGCTTAACAATTGTTGGTTTATTCTTTGTAATTATTTAGCCCCGAGTCAATCCTGATCAAGCAGATCTATGAACAAAGGTACACTAGTCATGACAATCTGTCTGCTTTATCTTATTATCCAACATTATTCAATGTATCATTTTTTTTTTTTTAAGATAGTAGGGTTTTATTTGCAGGAGAATTGCGCTGCTATTTCTAATGAGTCAAACTTCCCTTTTTTTGGCTTGTGTTCTTATAGGTCGGTCAGTAAACTAGTTTCTTAAACAGGAGTACAATAATCACTAAAATCTACCATTAAAATGTTATTTATCTTTCAACTCCCAGTGGAAACTCAACTTAAAATTGAGAGGAACATAGCAGCAACTGTATGGTTTCACTGCACACTACCTTGAGCAAGTATCTTCTCTCATAGTCAAAGGTTGATTGATGCCTTGCAAGTACAATTTGGTATATGGAAATTGTGCAGAAACATTCCAAAGGGACTATCCTATCTCTTGGCTGATCAACTTTATACATCACCTGGTTTAACACAACTTCACCAGATGCTTTTAGGAGAATACACTTTGATATAAGCATTTGGACTACATCTTCCATCTAAAAGATCATGGATGCTATTCTTCATCATCTGATGAAGTTATAAAACATATATCAATGTCTAATGGCAGCTGTCACTTTAGATTTTCATATTCTTACAATGTCATGTGCTACAGCTTGTTTGATTTTTCTATCAATATCATCTTCCATAACCATAAGTGTTAGTCCACTTGTAAGATGTTGTCCACTTTATGACAATCCAGTTTTATCACTGGTCCATATCTGTAACCTTATCAGCAGCTTCATCATCAAATCTAGTATTGTATCATCACCATCATCATTTAACATCCGTTTTCCATGCTGGCATGGTTTGGACAGTTTGACAGAAGCTGATCAACTGAAGAACGGCCTGGGCACCATGTCTGTTTTGACATAGTTTCCATGGCTGGATGCCGTTCCTAACACCAACCACTTTACAGAGTGTACTGAGTGCTTTCATGCAGCACCTAGTATGGATGAGTTTTACATGGTACCAGCATCCACAAGCCCATAAAAATAAAGTTAGTTAATTCCCCATTAACTTATGATTTATGTGTACAATGCGAATTTAGGTAAAAATAACACAGTTAAAAATGGCATGGTAAAAATGGCACAGGTAAAAACGGCACGGTAAAAATGGCACAGGTAAAAATGGCATGGTAAAAATGGCACAAATGAAAAGATAGGTAAAAATAGCACAGGTAAAAATGGCACAGGTAAAAATGACACAAGTGAAAAGATAGGTAAAAATAGCACAGGTAAAAATGGCACAACTGAAAAGATAGGTAAAAATAGCACAGTAAAAATGGCACAGGTAAAAATGGCACAGGTAAAAATGGCACAGTTAAAATGGCACAGGTAAAAATGGCACGGGTAAAAAGGCCACAAGTGAAAAGATAGGTAAAAATGGCACAATAAGCGAGATTTCCTCCAGAACTTTGGAACATACATTGGGACAGCTTGATGAACTTTGGAACATACATCAAGCTGTCCCGATGATTCCTTAAAATAAATACGAAACTCCGGTTACCATTTATCTCAGTGGTTCTTCCACAACCCCATCATGGAATTCATAACAAGTAATAAGAGAAAAGAGAAGATTTGCTTCTAAGGATACGTATATACATGTATACAAAACAGATTGTAAGATAAATTACTATCAGATGGAGAACATCTTTTTGAAAAGGCACCATGACCACCAGCCTTGATATGACTGATCCTGAACCAGCTAATGACCACAACCACACTCCTGATTCTGCAGCTATTTCAGCCACAAAATGCATCAACAACATGAAGAGAAAAGCAGCAGAAACAGAAGATAAACTTAGCCAGATTTACAGCAATAACCTGGATGACTAACCAGCTGAAGGAAAGGCATTATTTCCAAGTGAGAACATCATAAAGAGAACTTTGCGTAACATCATCATCATAACGTCCGCTTTCCATGCTAGCATGGGTTGGACGATTTGACTGGGGACTGGTGAAACCAGATGGCTACACCAGACTCCAATCTGATCTGGCAGAGTTTCTACAGCTGGATGCCCTTCCTAACGCCAACCACTCTGTAGTGGGTGCTTTTTACATGCCACCAGCATGAGGGCCAGTCCAGCGATACTGGCAACGGCCACGCTCAAATGGTGTTTTTTTACGTGCCACCTGCACAGGAGTCAGTCCAATGTTTTGTTGACATGCCACCGGCACGAGTGCCAGTAAGGCAAAGCTGGGAATGATCCTGCTCAAATGGTGCTTTTTACATGGAGCAAAACTCTATCCACAACTACCAGAAACATTCAAGGATCTGAAACTTACTGGAGAATGGACAACTAATGCAGCTTCCAAGCCCAAATCATTTTTGTTCTTCAAAACCTATGTTTCTGGTACATATGCTCAAAACCTGTTTTTCTCGTACATATGTTCTTTGATTGAAACTTGTTTCTAGTACATATGTTCAGAGAAGACAGAACTCCCAGGCAGGAATTCCAGCAGTAAATCTTTGGCGCATTACAGCAAGATTTCCTCCAGAACTTTGGAACGTACATCAAGCTACCATGAAGGACTGTCCAAGAACCTACAACCTATGCGAAGGCTAAAACAACAAATGTTATCTTGTTGGCTACCAGCAATCATCTATCTGGAAACTTATAAGAACAATTCAGAAGAGGCTGCTGTGAGTGCAGTGATAGCAAGGGACACAGTTGGTTAACCATCCAGGAAGAAAATAAAGAAAGTATATGTTGATCTTCAACAAGGACTAAAGAATTTATGCAAGGACTACACAGGAGGAAGGAAAACTTTAATTAAGTGTTATGTGGAGTTGGTCATAACATAAGGTTCTAGTTAAATTCTGTTTTCAAAATTTAACATAAAACGGTGTTCTCATGTCTAAACATATTTGATTTTATTATAATTGTTTTTTTTTAATATAAATTTTATATGTATAAATCTATATTAAGAAATGGAGGTTATACAGTATATGAGATATTAAGAAAATAGATTTTATTCAAAACCAGTTTTTAAATTAGACAAACTTTATTCTACTTCTTTTGCCAATAATGTATATTTCAATACGCTTATTGTGCCATTTTTACCGTACCATTATTACTATTCACCGTACAATGCATATCACTGTATCTTTTTGTTGTTGCTTTCCTGAAACAGCTGTTAAGATCACTCTTGAATTTTCTATGAACTATTTTCTTACTTTCTTAATTATATTTGTCTAACTTATTTGATGCCATAACTAATTGCCTATCTATCGTATATCTTATCTTTATTTTCATTAGCTCTACAGGCGTGTTTCCTACAACGAAATAGAGTAACGTATTCAGTTTAGTAATCAATTGTTTGTACCATACATGTGAATCACGAACAATTAGAGACAAATACAGCTGTTTTTTTTTCTTTTTTTTTTTCTTCCATAAGAACATAAATAAGAAAAAAAAATGAAATAGTGATACCCCCAACAAAGAATCGAAACTCGTTTGTGGAGCTAAGAACAGCCGCACTGCAGTGTTCGCTGGTGCGCAATAAGCTAATAACATTTTTAAAACGAAACTAATCTTGTAAACTGTCGACGAACATATAAATCAAAACAAACTTCTCCCTTCTGTATTCTCATTCACTGATTTATTTATTTTAAAGTAAAAGTTTTAGTTGGTTTGTTTGTTTTATGTTTCCTTCTTAGTTAAAAGCTTTCTTCATAAAAACTGATTTTAAACTTGGTTATTATTCCTTAATTCTATTTTAAAAAGCAAGGAAACGTAAGTCCTATTTTTCACTCAAAAAATATACCTAAATATATTAGATTTCCAAAGAACTTAACTAAACTACGAAGATTTCTGTTAACCATTTTTATTTCATTGCTTCCTTCCTTCTTAATATTTTCTGGAATATACATACAACACGACAAAATGCTTCTTATTGTGAAGTTGTTTAGCCCTACGTCAGTCCTAATCGAGTAAATGTACCATCAACTACGTTCCTGTTATAATCATCTCATTCTTTTTGTACATCAGGATCTACTTTACCTAATGTATCCTTCCTGTTTTCTTTGCTTTTATTTAAGGCGATGAGTTGAGAGATTTAGCTGTTATTTCTAGCAAGTTCAGCTCAATATTATTAAAGTATCCAGTATTTTTCACGTCGCTCCTTAAAATCTGAGAACCAGAAGAGAGGGTGATCTGAAATCATTATTATACCATACAGATCTATGATCAATTCTTAGCCAAAACGTTACGAAATACCAGCTAGAAACGTTCCATTTCCTTTATTAATAACGTTCCAGTAAAATAAATAAATTAAAGTTTAAAATCAGGCTTGAAATGTTACTCCAGCGGTACAGTTGTTCTAATCGGAGACAAGAAAACGGAAGGAGGCCGTTATAGTCGTTCGACTTGCTAAAAACAACAGCTAAAATTTCCGTTTCATCACAAACTAGTCTTAAATATGACAAGATCACATTAGATAATACAGCAAAATATAACCTCAACAAGATAGAATGGTCATATCTGGAGTACGTTTACTCATAACTATTCGAAAATCCAATCACCCCTTACTTTACAAAAGGTACCTTGATGTTGCTGCTGTTATTATTATTTAACACCAGGTCAACCCTGAAAGATCAGACTTAAAATTCGATTCATCGAAAAGAGAAAGTGATCAAATATTTGGCAGAAATTATTCAATTTCACGAGTGAGTGAGTGGAGAAATTTCTGTTGTCTTATAGGAATATGCGAATGAGCTTTCACCAAAAATCAATATTAGTATGTTTTTGATAAACAAATTACGAAATGAATGAAGGAAACAAACTATTTCCTTCCTACAACATACATCGCACTGGTTAAATACGCTTGTTCTCAGCTGATTACAGCATATATTTAGCATGTAGCCACACAATTGTTTACCTTTAAAGATGTTATGCTTGCTTGTTTCATACGTCTATCAGAAGAGGTAGCGTGGCTATCGCATCTAGGTAGCTTGACAATATATTTGTCCATATTTCTTATCTTCCATATATCCGTAAAAGCAAAGCAATCAAACGGTGCGACGTAAAGAAAAGCACGCGGCTTCCGTTTACGATACACACGCGGTACAATTATGTTTGTGTGTATGCGCGCCCGTAAGTATGTGTGTAAGTTGAACTAGATCAACACTTGAAAGATGCAGCAGACACAATATATAAGTATACATTACTCACACACATACATATAGTTTATGTCTCTCTCTCTCTCTCTCTCTCTCTCTCTCTATATATATATATATATATATATATATATATATATATATCGTCATCATCATCGTCATCATTTAGCGTCCATTTACCATACTGGCATAGATTAGACATATGTATATATATATATATATATATATATATATATATATATATATAT
>NC_068987.1:80964356-80969077 GCF_001194135.2 Octopus bimaculoides
ATATATATATATATATATATATATATATATATATATATAACGGCGGAGATCAGCAATATATATATGTATTTTTACTTGTTTCAGTAATTAGACTACAGCCATGCTGGGGCACTGCCTTGAAGAATTTTTTTTTTTAACCTGGTCATTAAGTTACGGGGACGTAAATAAAACACCGGTTGTCAAGCGGTGGTGAGGAACATCCTCAAACACAAAGACCGGCGTGGGTTCATTCTTCTTCATGAGTACCGGCATATACACACGCACACACATATATATTTATGCTTTCGGTGCGTGTTTATTAACGAGTTTCCTCCCGTTTACGTCTACCAGATCCTCTCACAAGGCTTTGGTCGACCCAACGATATAGCTAAAGACACTTAGGTAAATTTTCAGATTAACACCCGCTCGATTTTCACTAGGGTTTTAGTGTTAATCTGAAAATTTACCGATACTTTTGCCCAAGGTGTCAAGCAGAACCTGGAACCATGTGGTTTGGAAGCAAACTTCATACTTCACAACCACGCCTGATATATAAACATACATATATTACACACACCCACATATATATGTATGTATTACACATACACACACGTGTGTGTGTGTGGTGTAGTTTACTTGCTTATGGCAGCCCATTAAAGGCGATAAGAGCATCAATCCAAGACATTCAGTTTCAAAGGGTTCTACTCTAGCATCACAAACGGACTTCCATGCCTTCTGATAAACAGCCAGTGGCTCCAATCAATTTAGAGGGACAGCACATAAAATGATAGACCGCTTGAGATGATCCTGAAGTTTGGTGTATAAATGGAGTTATCATTCACCCTATGTCCTCATGAAGCACATCTGCATATGGTGCACTTTTATCCAATTAGCAATGTATTGTTTTTTTATCTTTGAAGAACGATGGATAGGAGATACTATATATGTTTTCTATATATATATCTATTATGAATTAATTAATATTATTTTGGTTTTGCTCAGGCTCGGTCTTATTTCTGGTAGGATTTATGTGGGTAAGAGCAATGATAGTGTCAGAGAAACTTTAAGCATCAACAAGGATGAACTAGGTTTTCAGAGGATTTTCAGGCTCGGTACTACCATGGGCAACTTCCAGAAATCCCTGAGGAGCATTACTGGTTTGAGAAAACCTCTACAGGTATGGAAGTGCTGCCAGACAGGACTGTCTGAGATGCAAGCAGAGCAACAAAGCTGTTCTACATGCACTCATTCAGTGTCCAAGTATTGCTGATTTGTGAAGTAATGTCAAAACAGCTGTTATCACATGTGACATGATCTGACTATCGGCCAAATCCATTGTGAAGATCACCCTGCTGCCCACCTTTACCAAAGCAGGGCAGACAGTTTTCCTCTGTCTAGTGGTTATGACAAGAGATTGTGTGGTGGACAAGGCTGAAAGAACTGAGGGGAGACATCTTCCAGGAAAGTGAGGTGGAGAAGGAAGTGCTGCCGCCTAGGGAATTTGTGAAAAGATGGATGATTGTGACAAAAATAGGGTGAAAGGCACTAATCTAAGTATGTGCCTGTAGATTGGAGGACAACATTTGGGAGAGGGCTTATTCCTTTGCTGATCAGAGTAATCCTGGATCTCTGGGGTTCTTTGATTGGAACAGTGAAAATTGGTAAAGTATTCTCCATTTGAGCTACTTGGGTGAACATATGCACATGGCCACATACACACATGGAACACACATACATAAACAGTAATGAAACATACACACTTGTGTTCTTTTGTGACATGTACACTCATAAGGGCAAGTGCTCAATTCAGATAATCTCAAACCCGAAGCGCTGTCTTGACTTAAACAAAAGAGCTTTGCCACTATGTTAGTGACTGGCTTGAATGCTGTAAAGGAAAAAAACTGAAAATATATCCCAAAGAAAACACACACACACACACACACACACACACATTCCACAATGTAACCTCGTGGGCATCGGTGCCGTTTTTCTCTTCCTCCATTTTTCCATTCTTTGAACTTTCCGTCTTTCCGACGAAGGGCTCCGCCCGAAACGTTATACTCTCTCTCTTTCCTTTCCCGAGCATCCAATAACACTATCCGTATCACGTCCTCACTTTTTTGTTATTGTTTTTTGTGTTTTTTTGAACTTATATATATATATATATAAAAATATGTATATATATGCATGTGTATGTATGTCATGATATATATGTTTATGTGTATGTACATGTGTATGTAAATATATGAATTGTGTGTATGTACATGTATAGTATACACACAGATACACACTCACACATTTCAATGTATGTGCTTGTGTCGATAAAATATTGGTAATATTTGCTAATTTTCTCCATACATGACATGTATCTGCTTGTTCCTGTTTCCATGGAAGTATGTTGGTGATTCTTTTCTAATCTAATAAAATATTTCCTACGTTTATTGAATTTTTAACATCAGACTACTTTCATGGTTTACTGATCGTTAAAAATCATGCAAACATTTCTGAATGTTTAAATAGATCGAATTTATTTATTTGTTTATTTATTTATTTATCTATTTATTCATTTATTTATTATGTATGAAAGTATAATATGCGAATGGGAGATTGTTGTAGAATTACAATCCAAGGAACGGTTTGGGTTTTTTTTATCTCTGTTTGAAATAAATATATAAATGCCCCTTTAATGTTAAGCGTTATATAAATTAATAAACGTTTACATAAGATGAAAAATATTGTAATTCTTATTATTATGAGTTAATTCATCTTTAAAACTTTACCAAATTATTTCCATTTTCTCCCTTTTATAAGTTTGAGATGAATCGAAATATATTATTTATAGGGAAATTAGTGAAAAGTTACTGTTTATTTAATTAAATGGAAGCTGAAGAATAGGGAGAATATTTTTGATATTCTTGTATTATAATAATTGTCAGAATTATTTAAAATGTTTGTGTATTTTTCTGTTTGTTTCCAATAACATCAGGATAACAATGTAGAGAACTGCATCTAAGATTTGTAAAGGATATTGTATATAGATGACACTGGCTCAAAATGATTGGAATTTGAAGCAAAATCAAAGGGGGGAAATGAATATGATGAAGAGAATATTAAACCCAAATTATTAATTATTGAAATAACATGATAAAAATAATACTAAATAGCAGATGATGTCAGTATAATGGCAAAAAGCAAATATTTTTTCCTACATGTCACTTCATGAAAATCATGAAGAAAATCACAAATTCATGAAAATAATCACAAAATTACAGAAATAAAAATATAAAATTTAAAACCTTTGAATCTAGTATGAAATTAGAAGTTAAAAATTGAAAAAAGAAATCCTTTCACAAATTCTTTTATCTTAGCCCCATGCTGTGTGTATGGTAGATTTATGTCAGCCAGCATTTTAATTCACCTGCAATATCCATTTTCTATGGAAGTATGTCATCACTTAACAAGTTTTATCTTAAGAAATGCCAAATGCTTATTTTCATCATTAACAGTTGGAAATGTTGTCATTGTTCAACTTCACTAATTGAAAATTAAATTGCAATTATATATATATATATATATATATATATACATATACACATACATACACAGAGTGAGAAGAGAGAGAGATACGTATACATATATACGTAAATATACAGACACAAACTCATATAGAGAGAGATATACGCATGTGTGTGTATACATGTATATATATACATATATACCTATATATATATATTTTTATATTTGTGCATACATATACATGTATATATGTATGTACACACACACTCATATATCTATATACATATACACCCACACATACGCAGTTATGCTTTTGGAAACAAAAATTACTCTTTCATAAAAATATCTAACAATGATAACAGAAATATAAGATAAAAGAAAACTTAATTTTTGAAATAAAATTATAAAATGCACAACTAAAACTCATTTATCAATTATTTTATGTCAAGGGTATTTTTTATTTTTATTTTTAAAGAGAATTTTTTTAGCTGTCATCGCTATTGCACACTATCATTTTAAATGCTTCAGGTTTCTTACATCATACAATAATGCGTATATTATTAAAGAGAATATTTTTCAAGAATGCATCACTAGAATATTAATGTTTTAAAGGTAGGATGACTTATATCAGAAAATAAGAAGATTATTACTGGAAACAAATAGTGGAAGTTGTTTAAACGAAGCATTGCTGCTCTTAAGGTAGCTTTCTGGATGAGAAACACTACAGATAAGTAAAGTGGGGGAAAAAAACTTATATCTATTTATAATTAAATACAGAATGAAAGGTTTCAAGAATGGGGAATGAAAAGCTATAACATTGAAGCCTTTCTTCAGAGCATTAGGAAGTGGAATTATTCCAAATAGGAATCAAAGCTGATTGCTAACTTGGCTCAACTGGAGACTGATATTATTCCACGGTAATCACCCAATAATAAAACTAATCTTATAAGAAGAGGTTTAATACTGCTAGTGAAATCTACACAATGTTGACTAGCATTGTTTATTTTTAAATACAAAATTGCAGCTCGGTTTTTTTGGGTTTCTTTTTGTTTTGTAGGTGGGGGAATAAGAAAATACTTTTGTCAAAAATCTAAGAGGTGGACCAAAAAGCAAATGGTATTAAGAACATAGAACATAAAAATTCCAGTGTGAAGTTGAATTCTAACGGTTGTCAAAGAGACCACCTATATATATATATATATATATATATATATATATATATATAT
>NC_068987.1:80970370-80972437 GCF_001194135.2 Octopus bimaculoides
TATATATATATCGGCGCTGGAGTGGGTGTGTGGTAAGTAGCTTGCTTACCAACCACATGGTCCTGGGTTCAGTCCCACAGCGTGACACCTTGGACAAGTGTCTTCTACTATAGCCTCAAGTAGACCAAAGCCTTGTGAGTGGATTTGGTAGACGGAAACTGGAAGAAGTCCATCGTATATATAACGCCAGAGTGGCCCTCGTGCCGGTAGCATGTAAAAGCACCCACTACACTCTTGGAGTGGTTGGCATTAAGAAGGGCATCCAGCTGTAGAAACTACCATGTCAAATTGGAACCTGGTGTAGCCATCCGGTTCACCAGTCCTCAGTCAAATTGTCCAACCCATGCTAGCATGGAAAGTGGATGTTAAACGATGATGATGATGATGATATATATATATATATATAGATATATATATATATATGCATGTATGTATGTGTTTGTGAAAGAAGCCTGTCGTATATATATATGTGTATATATGTATGTATGTGTTTGTTGTTTGTGTCTGTGTTTGTTCCCCCTCCCCCACCATCACTTGACAACCGATGCTGGTGTGTTTACGTACCTGTAACTTAGCAATGAGTGCAAATCTGTGTAGGGTTGGTGCCAAATGTAAAGAGGAGATGAGTTGAGCCTGTGTGGTGCAAAGGAATGTAGAGAGAAGATTAATTCCAGTTCACTGTGAAAGCAGGAAACCAGGTGACCCTTGTGCAGACACAGTTCTCACACAGACAGATATTGCAGCTTGCCACCTCCTTGTTAAATCATCCAATCCATGCCATCTCATAGAAAACAGACGTTAAATGATGATGATGTTGACGATGATATATATTTATAAAAGTGTAAACAAGAGATACTGGATTGAACAAGCAAGCTTATTGCATAATGCTACAACTGTTTCAGCTTCACTTTATCTGCAGATATTTGCCAAGATATTATTATATAATATATTAAATATATCACATTGTCTCAGTATTATTTCAGCATCATTGGTAAGTGAAAGCTCCTCAGATATGAATCTGCAATGTAATATATTTAATATATATTAATTTCAGATTTTGACACAGAGGAGACTGAGGTTAGCTGGACTCGCTCACCATCATTCAGAGCTAATACTGCACTCAGTGCTCCTGTGGGAGCCTCTATGCAGACACACTGGAAGAGGGAGACCGAGGGTGACACATGTTGATGCCCTAAGGTCAGACATTGGTCTCTGGGAGACACAGGACATGGCAGCGATGATGAGGGACAAAGACTGCTGGAGAGAACTTGTCCATGGATCTCAAGAATTTTACCCACCTTAGACAGACAGATTTTGGCACAAGGCCAGTAATTTTGGGCTGGGGAATTGATTAGATCAATCCCAGTACTCAGCTGCTACTCATTTTCTTAGCTCTGAAAGGATTTAAGGCCAAGCAGACCTCAGTGGAATTTGAACTCAGAGTACAAAAACAGACTAAATGCTGTTAAGCATTGTGCCTGGCATATTAATGATTCTGCAAGCTGGCCACCTTACTATATTTAACATACTACATAATATTTCAGCAAGTAATTGTTGGTAAAGTGAAGATGAAACAATCATAGTGTTATGCAACAAATTGTGTTTGCTCAATCCAATCTCTCTAGTTTATACTTTTGTGTTTATATTCTGTGGATATTCAGGGATTTCTGGATGTTTCTTCAGTAATGTGATCTGCTTATATTGTGAAATTGCACCTGACATCCAGTACCTGTATACAGGCTTCATAAAGCAAATTACTATGTTTATACACAAATTAAATTTATATATATATATATATATATATATATATTGGCACCCATGCCAACATCGTCTCCTTCATTGGACACGAAACTCAGCTTGCGAAGACTTATTGGGGCAAGCGAAAACGAAATTGTGATGGCACCTGTGCCCAACATCGCCTTTCTGGCACTTGTGCCCGCAGCATGTCTAAGGACTTTCGAGTGAGATCATTGCCAGTGCCCCTGGACTGGCTCTTGTGCGGGTGGCACATAAAATACACCATTTTGAGCGTGGCCATTGCCAGTACTGCCTGACTGGCCTTCGTGC
>NC_068987.1:80972883-80975514 GCF_001194135.2 Octopus bimaculoides
TAAGTTATGCATTATATATACATAACTTAGAAGCAGTGCTACGGATGTGCCAACACACATGAGCTTGAGACATGGCTACCCTCATGCCCTTCTCATGAGGAATTCCAGAAGGAGCTTCGTGAGACCACTGCAGAGACGCTTCCGGAAAAAAAAAAAAATTCAGTAACAGTTGGAAAACTGATTATAGCAGTGACTCGATCAATTCCTAGCGAAATCTGAAGAAGGAATTTTTGTATTCTGAAATATTATTATTATATTAGACAATGGATAATTAAATTATAAATGGTTATTATAATCCACTCTGCATTGCCATGCCATTCAAGACACATTATATTTTACAAACAATACACAATGCTTCAAGTGAACTACAATACTCTCCTATATATATATATATATATATATATATATATATATATATATATATATATATATATATGTATAGTGGTGAGTAAAAGTAGGTATACAGTTGCTTAATATAACTGAAATGTTCTTTTCATTTCTTTATTTCTTTTTTAGGAAAAGAATTCTATGATTTTATGTTTTTTTAATTCTTTTTGTAATATAATAATTATTCCTAATTTCAGATTTGTATTATATGACTGGAAATTTGATCAATGATGAATGAAAGTGGATCATTGAGCAATACTAGACAACAGAGAATGCAGAAATGGTTAGACAGAAATGGTCCAAAGACTTTCAAAAACCAGCTCTGTCAAGATTAACACTCGCCAAAATATGAGACAAATTGGAGCAGATTGGACCCCTCTGCAATGCATAGAAAAGTGGTTGA
Source organism: Octopus bimaculoides (assembly GCF_001194135.2). Classification (NCBI taxonomy): domain Eukaryota; kingdom Metazoa; phylum Mollusca; class Cephalopoda; order Octopoda; family Octopodidae; genus Octopus; species Octopus bimaculoides. Next base: position 80,973,674 of record NC_068987.1, read on the forward strand.
CCAGTCAATGTTACCATGGAAAATGAAATGCTTATGGCTCAAGTATTCACTCAAAGTCCCCAGAAATCAAAAGAAGGCTTAAAATAAACTAGGCGTCTCACACAGATCCCTTAGTCAATTTACAAATCACTAAGGTTTAATAAAGAAATAGAGAAACAAAAAGAAAATTCCACTCATATTAAGCAACTGTATAACTGTTTGCCAACCCCTGTATGTATTATTGCTTAGTCAGGAGGGAAGGACACTGTTCAAAGTACTGCATTTCTTTAAGTGCCTTAAAACTATCAGAAGAAAGAGAGGAAGTTATTCTCAAACTGAAGACCGGCCTCAAATTCCTGCAACAATGTTCACTCCATTAAAGGTACATAAGGATCAAATTAAGTGTACCCAACATAAAGGGCCAGAACAAATACCACGAGTTGTTTGTCTGACACAGCCGTTTAGCATTTAAGCTAGCCATATCTGACCCAAATATTCCTCTTGTTTTACGTTCAAACCAGCCAGAACTAGCCTCTCATGTCTTCCCTACAATGTTATTCTAAAAATAAACAATGACATCATCAAAATTAACAAAATAATGTATAATTACTTCAAAACAACATAAATATATAAGCATTCCATTCGACAGTGTAATCTGAATGCTAAAGAGTTAATAGTTCCTCCAATCTGCTATCGTAAAGTGTATTTTATTTTATCAATATCCTCCACCTGAGAGCATTAAAATACAACAGCAACTTTGGTGGAATGTGAACTCAAATGCAGAGACCCAAAGCAAATACCACAAACCATTTATTTCTATGCTCTAACAACTGTGCCAATTTAATGCTTTAAGAAAAATGTACCATAATATATTAAAATTTATAGATTCACTGGAATTTTGAGAGACAACTATATGAAGAGCTCACATAAGAGCAGTGGTGCATCTAGAGTGTGTACCACTCAGGGCAGCCTTAGAGTTTGCTTCCACTCATCAGGCTCTGAAACCTTTACAAGCTTATATAGCAGACCATAAAAATGTTGCCCAGAGTACACTGCATCACCACCAGTTACACCAATGCATAAGAGATTTTCCTGTCAAAACAAGAAGCTTTCCTAATTAAAATTCTAATTTTCTTGAATACTCATAGAACTAATCTTAATATACTTCAATTTGGGATTTGGTTTGCAAGATTCTTTCTGTGAGTTCGTGTGTTGAAGTATATTTTGTTGTGTCTGGGGAGAGTCATTTGCTTTCAGTGCCTTATTATTTAACTCACTCACCAGTCTGATTTCCACTCATTTACTTATTTTTACTAAAATTTTCGTTGCTTTTTGCAACCTTTTCAATAGTCTATTAAAAATATTGCAAGATACATTTGTGGAGTATTGAGTCACTTGCAAGTTAATTTCATGAGCTGGCTGTTCCTGTTAATCAGATCACTTTGAACTCTCATTGTCATCATAACCAACAGGGTGCTAATTATTTATCAACCTCCAAAGAGACGAATGGACACAATGCACCATCTGGTTCAAGGATTGAACCGTTGACCTCACAGCTATTAGGCCAACACTTTAACCGTTTGGCCAAGCACTTTTACATCATTGATACTTCAGTATACATATCATCATCATCATCATCATCATCGTTTAACGTCCGCTTTCCATGCTAGCATGGGTTGGACGATTTGACTGAGGACTGGTGAAACCGGATGGCAACACCAGGCTCCAGTCTGATTTGGCAGAGTTTCTACAGCTGGATGCCCTTCCTAACGCCAACCACTCAGAGAGTGTAGTGGGTGCTTTTACGTGTCACCCGCACGAAAACGGCCACGCTCGAAATGGTGTCTTTTATGTGCCACCCG
>NC_068987.1:80978092-80983008 GCF_001194135.2 Octopus bimaculoides
TATATATATATATATTCAGCTGAATTATTGTAGAAACTTTCCAAAACATATCCCATAAAGTAAACACAAGAAATATAAACCAAATTATACAACAGATATTTGGAATTCTCATAAACTCGAGAGACTGCATGAAACACAACATACAAAACTGAGTCCAACAGAAATATAAGTCAACATTTAACAATTAAACAAGAAAATGATAAATAATGTCAGAGAATGGACAAATGTTTATATTCTACACAAGTTTCAAAACAAGTAGTATAATATAATACAAAGTAATTAGTATCATCAACAATACTGGGAACCTGTAAATAGTCATTCCTTCTGCGAGAAATAGTTGTCAAATCTCACTCAAATTACACTCTGAGCCTGTAAATAGTCATTCCTTCTGCTAGAAATAGCTGTCAGATCTCACTCAGATTACACTCTGTTGTCTTAGAGAAGGCCATATTATGCTACACATAGTTGTAAAACAGATGAGATAGTCATGGCTGGAATAGCTTTGATTAGAGATCTGACCAGATGCTAAACTTAACATCAACAGCAACAACAATAAATTGGGTGAATTAATGACCCTGAGGGCTCTGCAAGTGGAGATAGGGTTTCCCATGCTGAACAGGTCAAAGAATAGAGGCCAAATTAATATGAGCCACCTCTTGTTAGAAGTAAAGAAAAATGGGTTGGTGTAGGGCCAACACCTCTACAAAAAAACAAAGTTAAAGAAGCATCAATGACAATGCAAAACCAACAAAGGCTGGAAGAGGAAGGCCTAACCACATCTCATGTCAGAGTAACAGCTTCAAGAAACTTATCCATATTCCAACAGTAAGTTGATACATGTTTGTAAAATCAGCTCCCAAAATTGCACAACAAAGACAAAAACCCCAAATACAGGACATCTGACCATTACATTGACTCTTTCCTTCCATCAAATACCAGAAAAGAATTAGTGAAATTAAAAATCTTAAAACTATTTGGATGCAACAACATCACTATCATGTACTTAAAACACATAAGGCCTGGTGCAATAATAAATGTATTCACTAATATTTTCAATGAAGGCATGTGGCTTAGTAATTAGAGTATTTGGCTCACAAGTGTAAGGTTGTGAGATCAATTCCTGGTGATGCATTGTATCTTTGAGCAAGACACTTTATTTCACATTGCTCCAGTCCACTCAGCTGGCAAAAATGAGTTGTACCTGTATTTCAAAGGGGCCAGCCTCGTCACATTCTGTGTCATGTTGAATCTTCCTGATAACTAACTACATTAAAGGTATGCATATCTGTGGAGTGCTCAGCCACTTGTACGTTAATTTCATGAGCAGGTTATTCTGTTGACCAGATCAACTGGAACCCTTATCATCAAAATTGATCGAGTCCCAGAATCTGATAAGATGGGAAGAAATATTTTGAAAGCCTAACAAAACCTCATTCAAAGTAGCAACATACATAAAGAACTTTTATCCTCCCCTGCAAAGCTTAAAAATTTCTAGTAAAGCTCAACCTTGACATCACCAATCCATATATTCCTTTTTCTATCTCACAGCTTGGATTTAATCCTTTAGCATTTAAACTGGTCATATTTGGCCCAAATATTCTACCTTTTTATGTTTAAACTGGCCAAAATTGGCCTCTCTCTCCTACCCTACAATGTCATTTTAAAAATAATCAATCACGTCATTAAAACCTTAAAGCTACAAGGTTAAGGGTTAATTCAAAACAATGTGAATATATAAGAATTGCATTTGACAGAGTTAATCTCAATGCTAAAGACTTAAACCTTTCCACTCAGCTATCACATAACTCACAATCCTTATGCAAAATAATGAATCTGTTTCTGGTTTAAAACAAAAAATTACATGCGCCATTCTAACTACCATTGGCATCAGCAAAGCATTTAAGACATTTAAGACCATTCTACTTCCCAACTTATAAAAATACTAAACATTTCCTAAAGAAAGGACTTAAAAAAAAAAAGCTGGCAAGTGAGTTACATCTCAAATTACAAAACCATCATCGTTTTCGTTGTCGTTGTCGTCATCATCATCATCGTCATCATCACCACCACAACCACCACCATCCTCATCGGCATTGGAGGTGGTGGGGATTTATCTCCCTGCTAGTGATATAAACAAGAGTGCATTTTGCAACAAAAGCCAGTATGAGAGTTCTTCTAATGGTGACTACCTCAGTATAAATTATTCTATCAGAATATCCACATTTAAGTAGGGATAAATAAATAAATAAACAAATATATCTATGTGTGTATATATATATATATATATATATATATACACATATACATACATATGTGCAAATTGTATTGATAACCAGCTGCAGGAGTCTCTTCCTGGGGTTAAAAACAGTAGTAACATCAAACATCTATATTGATGTCGTAATAAACATTAATTCTCAGTATAGTTTCATCTCTTATAGAGATTTTTTAACTAGCTACTTTGCTTGTTAAATACACACACACACACACACACACACACACACACACACACACACACACACACACACACACACACACACACACACACACACACACACACACACACACACACACACATGATGGGCTTCTTTCAGTTTTCTGTCTACCAAATCCTCTCTCAAGACGCCGTGCAGCAGAACTGAACCCAAGACCACTTGACTAGGAAGCAGTGTTTATAGATACATTAAAAGCAAAAGATAAACTTTTAGAATCTGAGAGTAGAACAATGAAAACCTTCACTAGAAATAAAGGCTTTAATCTTAAACTTAGCCAAGAGATATCTATAAAACAACTTGAGGGATCAAAATAATAGATGAAACACCAATAATTAAGATATATTATTATCTATTGCATTTCACTTAAAAACATTGATCCAAATATTCAACTACATTACAGAAAAAAAATGTTAATAAACATAATTTTCTTTTATATAAATTTGTGAAATTTTCATTACATAATAAACATTTTCTTGCAGATATATTTCAGAACATAGATAAATGTAGTTCACACACGTAACCTAGTGAAGTGCAAATAGTTTTACAATAAAACATTTACAGGTTAAAGCAATTAGAGGCAAGAAATACAATGAATGCAAGATAAGCAGATTTCATAATTTATTGATAAATGTAAAAAAGGTGTAATTGATATCTATTTCAAATTGCTGTGATAGGATAAAATTTCAGTTCCTTTAAAAAAATTCAGTAGAGTTCATAATAACCCACTCGCTAATGTTTCCCCTCTTTTGCTACGTCAAAAACACATTATTATGCAAATATTCATAGAATATTTTATCGGATGAACAGATGGTGTAACTTACTGGAGATGTCAAATTTAAAATTCTTCAGAAATTGTATTTTAATGAGTTATATTTCTGTTGAATTTATGATGATGGCATTTAATAAATGCATTTTAAATTAAACACCTTGTTTGCATATTTAATTAGGTGTATCATTACATTTAAATATGTGCAGTCATTGGACTGTAGCCACGCTGGAGCACTCACTGCCTTGAATGATTTTAATCAAACAAATCGCCCCCAAGAACTTTTTTCTCTTTTAAAAAAGTCTCATGCTTATTCTGTTGGTCTCTTTTGCCAAACTGTTAAGTTAAGTAGATGTAAACAAACCAACATTTGTTGTGAAGTATAGTGGGGACAGACATAAACACAAGAACAAGCGATATGTTGTTCTGGAGTAAACTTATTAAGTCAAGTGAAACTGTAGTCATGGCCATTGAGGGTGTCATGTAAATGGCACCCATGCTGGTGGCACATATAAAACAACCATTATGCTCCTGAAGTAGTTGGCATTACAAAGGGCATCAAGCCTTAGAAACCATGCTAAATCAAACCAGAACCTTGTGCAGGTCTTTGGCTTACCAGTTCTAGTCAAATCATATAACCCATGCCAGCATGGAAAGCAGACGCTAAATGATTATGATGATGATATACATATGTATATATACATAGTGTTGTATTTTGAGATATTCTTTTTTTTTTCTTTTTTGCCTAATAAACACACACTATATATTCATTCTTCACTTGAATATTACTGTTCTTATTTTAACTCATGTCCATTGTCCAGAAATCTTTCATCACACATCTGTGACCTCTTCAGCAACTCTTTCCCTCCTTGTATGTGCTCCTGCTCTACTTAGGCCTTTCTGTTCTTTTATGATGTGTATCCTTATATGTGTATGCATTTGTGCTTGTATTTGTGTGTGTGTGTGTGTGTGTGTGTGTGTGTGTGTGTGTGCATGTGTGTCATTGTTCTTAAGGGTACTATGACCCTCCCTACCACCCTTCCCCTCCCCCATTACCGCTGTTGCTGCCCTTGGCCTCAACTTTTAGTACCATTCCTGTATCTCTCAGAGACAATATTTGTTTCAATACAAGATTTCACATCCAGAATCTTGCAACACAAATTCATAAACATAATATATATATAGAGAGTTATTAATATTTCTAAGTCTCTCTAAAGGAGACTACGGCAGCGGTACTGGAAATTAATAGTTATCGCCAAGCCAACATGGCAGTCCCAAAATTAGGACGAAAGCTACCGTGAATTAACTCCAAGAAGCCATCGCCTCTAGCTAGCTATGTGACACACGAAACCTGTGTCCTTTATAACCTTCGAACAGGGGAGGTCAGCAGCTCCCCCTTGCTGGTTTGGCATCTGCAGACTAGTTTCAGGGTGTTGCCCCTTGTCAATGCAGAGCAGCCAAGCTCCAGCCAGGCGGTGCTACTGATTGTCTGTTCGAAGGTTATTTATCTAATTTCAGTGGAATCTATCCACTGGTTTTCAGAAATAGAGTTATTAATATTTCTAAGTCTCTCTAAAGGAGACTATGGCAGCGGTACTGGAAATTAATAGTTATCGCCAAACCAACATGGCAGTCCCAAAATTAGGACGAAAGCTACC
>NC_068987.1:80983665-80995573 GCF_001194135.2 Octopus bimaculoides
ATATATATGTATATTGAGCGTAGCCGTTGACAGTACCACCTGACTGGCCCTCATGCTAGTGGCACGTAAAAGCACCCACTACATTCTTGGAGTGGTTGGAATTAGGAAGGGCATCCAGCTGTAGAAACTCTGCAAGATTAGATTGGAGCCTGGTGCAGCGGTCTGGCTCACTTGTCCCCAGTCAAACCGTCCAACCCATGCCAGTGAGGAAAGCGGATGTTAAACGATGATGATGATGATATACATACACACACACACACATATATATATATATATATATCATACATACATACTTACATACATACATACATACATACATACATACATACATACATATATATATATATATATATATATATATATATATATATATATATATATATATATATATATATATATATGACAGACTTTTTCAGTTTCCATCAACACGATCCATTCATAAGGTTGTGGTCAGCTGAGGGCTATAGTAGAAGACGCTTATCCAAGGTGTCACACAGTGGGGTTGAATCCAAAATGTGGTTGGGAAGCAAACTTCTTACTACACAGCCATGCTTGCATCTATGTGCAGTAAAACAATAGTCATGAGAAATTACTCCAAGTCTGTTAGCAGCAACACATATAATTGTTCAGTTAGGCATGCAGTCTACGAGAAATATCAATTTCAGAATGTTGAAGGAAGAATTTTATATTCTTGGACTGAATATTTTGCTCTGCATAGTTCTAAGCACAGACACAGTAGTATGATTAAGAAGTCTGTTTTGAATTCATGTGGTTCCAGGTTCAATCTCACTCTATGGCACCTTGTACAAGTATATTTTCTGCCTCAGCATTAGCTTGATCAATGCTTTGTAAGAAGAATTTGGTTGACAAGATGTTTGTTAGGCTATCTTATCTTGTCTGTCTATCTATCTATCTATCTATCTATCTATCTATCTATCTATCTATCTATCTATCTGCCTGCCTACTTGCCTGCCTGTCTGCCTGTCTGTCTGTCTGTACATTCATACATACATACATACATGCATACAGACATACATCTGTTTGACGCAGGTCAAACTCATTAGGCACCAGCAAATCTGCAACAGACATGGACATCCCTCTGTAAATCTTCACTTGTGAGGCCAAACCAAGAAGTACGAATATAAATATATATTTGGGCAAGTGCCTTTTACTATAGCCTCAAGCCGACCAAAGCCTTGTGAGTGGATTTGGTAGATGGAAGCTGAAAGAAACCCATCATACATATATATATACAAACATATATATACATATATCATCATCATCATCATTGTTTAACGTCCATCTGCCATGCATGCATAGGTAGGATAGTTGACAGGGGCCAGCCAGGTAGAAAAACTACTCTAGGCTAGTGTGTCTATTTTGGCAGGGATTTTACAGCTGGATGCCCTTCCTAACACAGAGTGGACTCAATGCCTTTTACGTGACACTAGCACAGGCAAAGTTAGTTTCGGCATGAATTTTACAGCTGGGTGCACTTCCAAACACCAACCACATTACAGTATGGACAGAACACTTTTAACGTGCCATCACCACTGGCAGGGTAACCAAGTAACTTGCAAGACAAGGAATTATGAGAGGGGCAGGGCATTTGAACAGGAGAACTTGTGTATACATACATACATACATGTATATATATATATGAGAATTCATGAAAAAACAACAGACGAAGACAGGTGGTGTAAACAACAAATGGGTGTATTAGTATAACGCTCAGGAATAGAGAAAGTCTTTAATGTTTCAAGCCTATGCTCTTCAACAGAAAGGAACACAGAAAGAAACAAGGAGAGAAACAAAGAGAGAAAAAAAATATGTGTGTAGTGGTCAGCGATCTATCATGGCGAATGCCAGATATACAAGTAGGCAGGTATTTATTTATATATATGCATACTGCTTCATTTGTTGAAGCTGGTTGGTGATGCAAGTCACATGTTCAGTTTGCAGAAACAGAACTTGTCCCAGAACTAAATAAATATTTTCACATGTTGGTTCATTGCAATTCTTTTCAGCTTGTTTCTTATTTGTCCTTTATACCAGTAATTCTAAAGTTCAGGAAAAAAAAATTGAACTAGGCTTATTTAGTGAAAAAAATTACTAATTTTGTTTGTATTTTATACCTCTTTAGAATTAATGCTCTATATCGCATACTTCTTAATTATTGTGTTGTTGCTCATAAAGTAGTCTAATTCTGAACACAGTAATTGGTTCTGGCATCTGTTAATCATTAGTTCATAAATAGGTGAAATAACATTGTTGTGTTGCTATTTTTATTTTAAATTTCCTTTTAACCAGTTGTTTCATTATAGTAGAAGAATAAACTCAAATTACTGAACAAAACAAAGTAGGAGCAAATTTACTTTCAAAAACTTGCCCAGGGGTAAATGAAATAATAAAGATGAAAGAAATAGTTGGATATCCTTGTTTTAAAACATGCCGAAGACTTTTTTTTGTTGATCATTGGAAAGGTTCTTTTTTTATGCTATGACTGCTGTTTGGATGCTTAACTGTAGCAGTATAGTGTTTATAGAATTTGAACTTCTTAATAATGGTTATCTTGAGATCTGTTTTTAGTATATTTTCTTAAACTTGGTGTAATTCAGATTATTTGGACCTTCCTATAAACTTACTGTTTCATTTCATGTAATTATTATTATTATTACCTCTGGCTTAGTGAAAGTGGAGGTATTGTTTTCAGTTGTGTTTGTTTGTTAATTTGTCCATGGACAAGATATTTCAAGAACTGCTGGATTGATTCAGATGAAACTTTCAGGGATGTTTGGCCTCGTGACTGGCATGAACTGATTAGATTTTGGGATCAATCCGGTACTGAACAAGAATTTGGGATTATTTTTCTTGTTTTTTATTTAATTTTTTTGAGAGCAGTCTGGTTCATTTTTAGTATTCTCATTTGTGAGAGCAGTTAAGTTTATTTTAGATATTCTCATTTTTAAAAATCATCTCTGGTAAATAGTGGAAAGAATGTTGGTACTGCCTTGGTGGAGGTTTGCGCTCTCTGAGTGCTCTTGTTATTATTATTATTATTATTATTATTATTATTATTATTATTATTATTATTATTATTATTATTATTGAGTGAGAGAGCAGCGCATGCCATCAAAGTGACACCAGGGTAAAATATACGAAGCCCATTATACCCATCATGACTACCTGTCTGATAAGGGTACACCAGGCACATGCATCACAACCATATGTGCGTGACATGGTGATCTCATATCAAGATAAACAACATATGACCTCACAGGTGGGGCCCAGTTAGAATCTTCATCAGGTCGAGTAGCCCATCCCGCTCAAAAGGTCCCTGAATAAGGTTTGTTTAAGGATGTTGAGAAAAACACCCATGTTTCCAAAGGTGAATTGTTCAAACCCCAAAGAATTCCTCTCAACACATGGCTATGATGCTCCCCCACTACTTCTGATCATGATTAGAGATGCACATATCGTCAGCCACCAAGGGACATGCTCAACTGGTTAAGGTCAAACAACTGTCAAGCAAATCTGTGGTATTAAGCAGAATATTTGCTGTAGCCTATCTTTTATACCAAGACAAGACAATGTACATGATAACACTTCCAATCAGTTAACATCAGAAGCCATGATATCCACTGCCTGGTACTGCATCAGGGCATTTATTATTATTATTATTATTATTATTATTATTATTATTATTAAGGTAGTGAGCAGGCTGAATTGTTAGTATGTCATACAAAACGCTTAGAAGCATTTCTTCTGGCTCTTTACAATCTAAGTTTAAATTCCAACGAAGTCAACTTTGCATTTTATCCTTTTTGGACCAATAAAATAAGCACCAGTTGAGCACAGGGGTCAATGTAATCAACTAGCTCCCCCATCCTCCAAAATTTCAAGCCTTGTGCCAATAGCAGAAAGAATTATTATCAGTCGTAGTATCAATAATATTAATGTTATTCAGTAGTCTTATTTTTATTGCATTCTTTCACTGCACTACAAAAGCTAGCTCAGTGTGCCTTGGGTATGTACTGTGGTTTGTTTTGGTTTTGCTATTTTTAATGTTTTGAAAGTTCTCTACATAGGATATATGTGATTCCTAGCAATACTATTTTCTCTATGTTATATATATTTCAAATCCTGGTGCTCTTGTTATGTATTTGTCTGAATATTTTTTGACCATACCTAAAATACACATTATTATAAGAATTGTGTCTGTCTTCAGGTTCTACATCCCGGTTGTCTCTATTTTCTCTCTTTCTTTTAGAGATACATTGTTATTGTTGTTGTTAATAATAATAATGATAATAATAATAATAATAATAATAATAATAATAATAATAATAATAATAATAATAATACTTCACAATAAATAATGGACATGATGTGCTAGACAGAGGCATGCTGCTATGAAACAACAGTCAAAATATCTGTAATTTCTTTCCTTTTTCTAAAGAACAGCTACAACAAGAATAAAATGAGTTAGGTATTCAGAAAAGCTATAATGAACAACTTGTTTGCATTGTTACTTACCTGCTTATAGCTTCCCCTTTTGCTATCATCGTTCGTAATATTTTCTTTTAACATATCCAATCAGTGACTTGATTTCCCTCAAGAATGTTACATGATTGACATTTTGGTTGTTGAATTCTCTGAGAAACCCTTACAGTCAAATTGGGATTATTAGCATCAGATTAAAAGAATTCTTTGGATGAGCAATATAAGCCAAAAGGATAACTTGAATAGAAACAAGTGAAGGATAAAACTAGAAATTTTGAGTATATGATAGTGGCAGTAAGAGAAAATCTAATGAGAATTTGTGCAGAAGAACAGTAAAATAATATTAGACTATTGTCAGAGAAGTAATAAGATATATGTTCGTAATTACTGAGAAACAAATAGTAACTACACAATTTATGACATGCATTCACTTACAATTCCCAATGATTCTATCATATAAAGAATTTCTTCTCAGCAATTCCATTTTTCTTTTACAGGCTTCAGTCTATAGACTGAAGCTATGATGGTGCACTATATTCAAGGGTATCTTGTCGGTCATGTTAAACCCAATGCTTATTTCAGAATGATACTTTAGTATTCATTTTATCGATGACTATTTATTATTTCATATTATTTAATAATCCTTTCTATTATAAGCACAAGGCCTGAAATTTTAGGGAGAGTGCTACTTGATTATATCTGCCCCAGAGTTTGGCTGGTACTTAATCTATCGACTTCAAAAGGATGAAAGGTGACATCAGCAGAATCTGAACTCAGAATGTAAAGACAGACAAAATATTGTTAAGCATTTGATTCAGTATGCTAATAATTCTGCCTGTGTTACCACCTTCATGTCATTTAATAACAAAATTCTCAAAGATCCTTTGTCATGCAAGTTACTTGGTGACTCTGTCAGTGCAGGTGCCACTTACAAAGCATCCAGTTCACACTGTAAAGTGGTTGGCATTTGGAAGGGCATCCAACTGTAAAAATACCACGCCAAAACTGACCATACGGTGCTGATGTCATGTAAAAAGCACTCAGTCCACTTTGCAGGGTGGTTGGTGTTAGGAAGGGCATCCAGCCATAAAAAATCAAGCCAAAACGCACACAGAAATCTGGTGCAGTCGTCTGCCTGGCCAGCTTCTGTCAAATTGTCCAACTCGAGCCAGCATGGAAGGCAGATGTTAGACAATGGTGATGATGATGAAATGAAACCCAATGTCTTGAGAGGTCATCAGGACACCTCATCTCCACTAACTCTTCACAGCTCCTACTGATCATTTTTCTCCCACCCCTACAAAATATGAGTAACCATGTTGCTCTTCTTCAAGAATCTGCTATGCTCCCAAACCTTTCTCTTAAAGCTGACACCTCTCCCTCGGTGTTCATAGTCTTGAGAACTACATAGCGACCTCAATAGTGCAGGTGGCACAGAAAACGTGGCCAGTCCATGCTGTAAAGTGGTTGGTATTAGGAAGGATATAGAAACCATGTCAAAGCAGATACTGGAGCATGATGAAGTCCTTGGACCCATTGAATCCTGTCAAACTGTCCAGCCTATGCCAGCATGAAACATGGGCATTAAATGATGATGATAATGATGATGATGATGATGATGATGATAACGACAATGACAACGATGACGATGACAATGATAATGATCACGACGATGACAATGATGATGACAATGATGACGATGACAACGATGATGATGATGATGATGATGACAATGATGGTGATGATGATGATGATGATTATAAAACACTTTATGTTCATAACGAATTCATGTTAGCCTGAATGTTCCATAGACAGGTAAGCTCTTAGTGTAATTCTCAGGTATAATCAGCAGGACACAGTGTGTGGCAAAGTTAAAATGTTAAGTTACATTCGTAGTCCATCCCCATAGATTTCTATACAGTTTCTATCCACCCAGATTCTCTCATACAGTTTGGATCAATCTGAGGTTATGGTGACTGCACATACCCAAAATTTCACAGGGCAATGGAACTCAAAAATTGAGAAATGAGGCACTTAGCCATGTTCAACAGACAATGGATTACATCTATCTAGGCTTCTTTGCTTCATATATACACAGTGGTTGGACAAAATAATGGAAACACCTAGCATCATAGCATCATAATTTTGAAATATCTATAAAACCATCAAAAGCTTGTTTATTTTTATGTTTTTTTATTTATTATTATTGTTGCTTATGTTTTGCTAAGATTACTGTTTCTTTTCAGATATCATCAGAAAAAGGTAATTAAGCTTAATGACAGATCTATTGGACTTTCAAAGAGGTCAAATTGTTGGTACTCGTATGACAGGTGGTAGCATAATGAAAGCAGCTGAAATGTTTGGTGTACCAAGTAGTGATGATGATGATGATGATGATGATGATGATGATGATGATGATGATGATGATGGTGATGGTATATGTATGTACGTATGCAAGTATATATACATATACATACATATATACATACATATATACATACATAAATGTGTGTGCGTGTATGTGATATAAACATTGGCAAAGGAGCCTATAAGCTGGTGCTTTCAGACAAAAATACTTTATAGTATTTGGTTATTTGTAGCGTTTGGGTCTTCTTTTACAGATGCTGCATTATAAATCTCACCATCTTCATTATGGTGATCAGCCTCTTGGATCAATGATCAGCCTCTTGGATCAATGATCAGCCTATTCAAAATCTATAATCAACAACAACAGTCTTTACCAAATGCTTGAGATAAAATAAAATATAAAGCATAACACAATTGGGCCAAGATGGTCATATAGATAAAGTATAAGATTACTTACATATTTTGATTCTGAGGGAAATTTATCTTGCTTCCCCCTCATGCTATAAAATAACTGCTAAGCACAGATTATACAAAGGCCAAGATTTAGTTAATTTATTTTTTAGCACATAACATTCTAGATATTTGCTGTAGGACATAAAAATGTAATACAGGTGTGATACAGGATTAGAACAACAGAAGAATATTAGGCAGATCTGATCGGAGGCAATAACTTGTTATCAAGAGAAAAGAACGATATCAGCTTTTTGTTCAGGTTTGGTAATAAACTTGCCAATAAACCACACATAAATATCATGGCTGCATTTTTTTAAAACCTCAGATCAATCTGGGAAAAATGTGCCAGCAAACAAGGCATATGTGTATATTTGTGTGTGTGTATATGTGTGTGTGTATATGTGTGTGTGTGTGTGTGTGTGTGTGTGTTTGTATGTGTGTGTGTGTGTGTGCATGCACATGTGTGTGTACGTGTATGTATGTATATATATATATGTATACATATATGATATATACATATATATAAAGGCGGTGAGCTGGCAGAATTGTTAGCATGCTAGGCAAAATGCTTAGCGGTATTTCATGTGTCTTTACGTTCTGAGTTCAAATTCCACTGAGGTCAACTTTGCCTTTCATCCTTTCAGGGTTGATAAATTAAGTACCAGTTGTATACTGGGGGTCAATCTAATCGATAGGCTACTCCTCAAAAATTTCGGGTCTTCTACCTAGAGTAGAAAAGGATATATATGTGTGTGTGTGTGTGTGTGTGTGTGTGTACATATATGTATGCATGTATGTATGTATATATGTATGTAAGTATGTATGGATAGATGTAATCATCTGTAGAGATAACTTTAACAAGTGATGTAAAGCACACTGCTAACACAGTAGAACATGGTGTTGACTTATAAGAACATTTTATCAGGTCATTCCATAAGTTCTGTCTGAGTTTTACATAAAGAAAACAAGTGATCAAATGTTATACTTAATTGAAATTTAATCATCAATGTACTTTCCCTGATTATCTATGACTTCCTTCCATCTATTTACAAGCTTTTTAATCCCATCAATGCAAAACTCTTTTGGTTTCAAAATGAAGAACTCTGAAATGTCAGTTTCGACCTCCTCCAGGCTTGTGAAAGTTATATCCTCCAAATGATTCTGTAAACTACGAAACAATGGTAGTCTGAAGGAGCAAGGTCAGGAGAATAAGGTGGATGAGGAATTTTTTCCCAACCAAGCTCTTCAATCTTCTGTGATGTGATGTGGGTCATGCATTGACCTGATGAAACATTATTCCTTTTCGATTCACTAAAGTGGGTCTTTTTTCTTCAAAGCTTGGTTCAAACGCTCTAATTACTGACAGTAGACTTAAGCATTGATTGTTGCATTAGGTGGTAACAATTCAAAGCGAATTACTCCTTTGCAATCCCACCAGATAGAGAGAAGAACCGTTTTTCCATGACATTCCCTTCTCAGTTGTGGTTGAGCTTTTTCCCTTTTACCAAGCCAAAAAGGGTGAAATGAGTTCGTGAGAATGGAGAGAAGAGCAGATGTCAACTCGGGATTTGTGGTTGCTTTCAGACAATTCATGAGGCACTCATTTTCCAAGTTTAGGAACCTTTCCAAGTTGTTGAAGATGACAATAAACAGTTGTATGGTTTGAACTAAGCTTTATTGCCAATTCTTCAACTGATAATGCAGGATTTTCTTCAAGTAATGTCTCAAGGAGCTTATCATCAAATTCAACTGGACGTCTTGTTCGATCTTCATCTTCAAGGCTGAAATCTCCACTTCTGAATTTTGCAAACCATCTTCTGCAAGTTCTTTCATTCAAGCATTCTTTCCCATAAACTGAGCAAATATTTTGAGTCGCTTCGGCTGCAGAGTTTCCTTTTTTGTACTCATAAAGCATTATATGCCTTCAATGCTCTTTGGATGTTAGAAAGGGTTTTAATCATGAAGACGGAGTTCCTGAAAGCTGGACGAAGTGTTGACGAATCTCCATGAGGCTGCTGTTGTTATTGCTGGAACTGGCTGTGTGCTCTGTGGTCAGTGCTAGACCTCAGAAGGTCTGGAGCCAAACTGACAAACTGTGACAGTGTGAGGCTAGCTTTTAGAACATACTGTCGGCGCAAACTGGTGTTCAGAAAAGACTGTCTTGCACAACCTTATCTGAAGGCTGTGATTGGTTGGGTTGCATCTTGGTGTGAAGTAGAGCAAGAGACAAATTGTGCCAATACCAACCAATCAGAGTGGTGGACACAACAGAGTCCAAAGGTGCGGCCGAAGGCTAGCTGTTATCCACTACGTCCGTACTATAACAGAGAGAGAGAGAAGTATCCCTTAAAGTATACGCTACACCAGCATGAAAAACAGATGTTAAATGATGGTGATAATTTTAAAAAATGATATATGTTCATATTTCTCCTTCTTTCATACACACATATATGTATAAACTGATGTGTATAACATAATGTATATAAACAAATGTAGAATGATGAAGACTGTAATATTTTGTTTCAGAGAAAATTCTCTTTAGGGATTTTAGTGTAAGAAACACAGAACTCATTCAGAATGACATCAGTGCTTCATTAGACACAGGTGTTTTGGTCTGATTTGACTTCCTTAATGACAAACACTTCTAGACCTTATGAGCTAAGTTGGAGTTTTCTTTCCAATATAGAACAAAGAGCCATCTAATCATAGCTAGAAGAAAAAAGAGGAAACAATTTCGCAAAAGAATATTTAAGTAAATGAACATCTGGTAAAAACACCTTTGGAGACTTTAAATAAACAGGATACGAATTAACTGAACCAAAATGAGGAAATCATATTAAAAATACAACACTAAACCATGACTAGATAAACAGTGAAACCTCAAAATAAGCAAAGGTATATATAGATAAATGACTGTGAAAATGCCTAATGAAAATATAGCACAAATAATGCGATAACAAATGATATGACAACAATCCAAGATAATGTTCTAAAGAACTACCACACACAAAAGAAAAAAAACAATATTTGAAAGCAAATAACGAAAAGCTGTAGTCAATGTAATAATTAAAAACATTGTATTTAACACCTCTAAAACAATAACACAACAAAAGAGTGAAAAGCAACTAATGAAGTAGATAATCAAAGACATGGTGACTATTGCAATATTCTGTGTTCTAACACTCATCCACTTTTAAGCTGAGAAAAATATTGCCTATTGGCATTTTAACACTCCTTCTGTCACTAATAATTATTTTTAATAACCATACTGGCTATTCACAACATCTGTGCTTGTTAAGGCTCTGTGATTCTGTGTATATCACTAGCAGAGATATTGTTGCTATCTCCAGCATCTAAGCATCTACGATTGACAAGGCATAAGAAGGCTGGATTCAAGTGATCAGGTAGTCTCAGTGGTGGTAATAGTGGGTGATTTATCACAGTATCTTGTGTTCTAACACATAATCCACGTTTAAGTGGAGATAAATATTACTTATTACCTCTGCTATAGCAAAGGCAGGGGTATTGTTTACAGTTGTGTTTGTTTGTCCATGGACAAGATATCTCAAGAACTGCTGGATGGATTCGGATGAAACTTTCAGGGATGTTTGGCCTCTTAACTGGTACAAATTGATTAGATTCTGGGATTGATCTGATCCTGGACAAGGATTCTGGATTATTTTACGACTTTTTTACTTAGCAGTCAGGTTCATCTTTAGTATTCTTGTTTGTGAGAGCAGTCAAGTTTATTTCAGATATTCTCATTTTAAAAATCATCTCTGGCTAATCGTTGAGAAGACATTGGTATTGCTTTGGTGGAGGTTTGTGCTCTTTGAGTACTCTTGGTGGCATTATTATTACTTTTCTCACCAATAATTGCTTTAATGCATATAAAAAGAGTATGTGCAGTGAAAAAAACAAAAACAAAATTCAGTACTTTCCAATTTCTTCTGTAGTAGATTACAGCAGTATGAAATATGAGGCTTGAGATAAAGAAAAATTCAGTTTAGATAAGCAAAGTACTCACATGGATTGAGTACTCTCTTTCTCTTTCATTGAAAAACTAAAACATTTGAATAAACAAGCATTGGTATGTAGTTAAGAAGCTTGCTTTGCAAATACATGGTTTGAGGTTCAGTCCCATTGGCAGCACCATTGGCAAATATCTTCTGTTGTAGCCCTTGGCTGACCTATGTCTTGTGTATGAATTTGGAAGATGGAAACTGTGTAGATGCCCATCATATATATTATGTGTGTGTGTGTGTGCATATACACATATATATACGTATGTATATGTGTATGTATACGTATATATGTGTATATATATATATATATATATATACTTTTTTCAGGATTAAATAAAAAGAAGACAATAAATGGAAAATGTGACATAGCTATCATCATCATCATCATCATCATCGTTTAACATCCGCTTTCCATGCTAGCATGGGTTGGACGATTTGACTGAGGACTGGTGAAACCGGATGGCAACACCAGGCTCCAGTCTGATTTGGCAGAGTTTCTACAGCTGGATGCCCTTCCTAACGCCAACCACTCAGAGAGTGTAGTGGGTGCTTTTACGTGT
>NC_068987.1:80995961-80999080 GCF_001194135.2 Octopus bimaculoides
CGAAATGGTGTCTTATATATATATATATATATATATATATATATATACATAGAGAGAGAGAGAGAGAGAGAGAGAGAGAGAGAGAGAGAGAGAGAGAAAGATTTTTTGTAAAAATGTGAATGGTTCTTTTCCCAGTACAAATAAGGCATCAGAAGATTTTAAAAAAGAATTAAAACAAATTTTTCCTGAAGTTTTTTCTGAGGAATTGGATTTTTGCATCAAAACAGAGGTGAAGTTTCAAATGAAAGAAAACGGTATATCGGCATCTAAACCAAAAAGAATTGCACCTTTCACAGTGTTGATACAAGTCAATGGAGAATTGGATACACTTGAAAAACTTGGTGTTATTGAAAAAATTGATTACACAAAAATGGGTGTCCCCAACAGTTTATGTAAAGAAGTAAAATAATAAAATCCAATTATGCACTGATTTTGCAACGGGATTAAATGAATGTTTGATGCCATATAATTACTCATTACCAAGGCTGGAAGAAATTTTCAGGAAGTTGAATGGAGGAAAAATTTTTTCCAAGCTGGACCTATCTGAGGCATATTTGCAGGTAAAAGTCAGCAAAAAATGTTCAAAATTATTGACAATAAATACTCATAAAAGATTGTATAAATTTAACTGACTCCCTTTTGGTATAAAGGTAGCACCTGGCGTTTTCCAACAAGTTATGGACATTATGCTTACAAGTTTGGATTTTGCTGTAGTTTACCTTGATTCATAAAAAAATTAAGTTTGAGGTCAGCATGATGAGCATGTTAAAAAGGTCTTTGAAAGAATAAAATAGTATGGCTTTAAGCACGATTTATTCATGATCAGAGGTGTCCAAAAGCCGAGGTACTACTGTATATATATATCATGATCATCACCATTATCACCACCATCATCATCATCATCATCATGAATATATATATATAAAACACCATCATGACTTGGCTTTGAGAATGGACAATGCATAGAGGGAGGTGTCACATAATGATGCCAATATAAAACATACAGGCAGATAGGCTTAACTGCAATGGTAACAAGAGAAATTCTTTTTCTGGATTTGATACTGCTGTGTCATGATTCTTTACTTTATCTTTTTTCATCATCACAGTAATTCCTGCATGCATTCTCAGAGGAGGATACAAACTCATGAATGATGTGTCACCAGGTTTCAGGATTAGAAGGTTTAACAAACCACTACCATAGGTCAATGTGATAGGCACCAAGAGATTTCTTTAGGGAGTCCTTTTAACTTTTTATTAACATCCCTCTATCACTGTGAGTAACCAGTGGAGCATTCACCATGTAGCATTTGAGTCTTGAGCAGTCATTGATCCTCCATCTTTGAAAAATGCTCTTTCTAATACAATTTTAACAGTCTGGCCCTCATGCTGTTGACCTCTGCCTGTTCAAGGACTTCGAAGCTGAATACTTTGAATAATCTGTATTATTAGTAATTTAACCTAATTATATTGGCCTTCTTTTCAGTGGTGTAGTTAGAGTATGTGCCAGCAGCTCTTGAGTTTGCTGCAACTGCCTCATCTTCCATTTCCTATACAGGCTTATACAGCCGACCCAAAAGTACCACACACATAAAAGCATCACCAGAGGCAGACTTCCTCCCACCGCCATCGTCCCTGTTGCCCCGCCATTGCCCCATATCACCCCATATTGCCCTTCTTACCACCTCCCTCCCATCATTGCACATGCACCCCCACTGCCTGACCTATTGTCCCCATCATCCCCTCACATTCACATGCTTTCCA
Organism: Octopus bimaculoides; assembly: GCF_001194135.2. NCBI lineage: Eukaryota > Metazoa > Mollusca > Cephalopoda > Octopoda > Octopodidae > Octopus > Octopus bimaculoides. Next base: position 80,997,723 of record NC_068987.1, read on the forward strand.
TTGCCTCCACATCACCCCTATCCCCATCCTACATGCCCCTATCATCACCCCATTACTCCTGTCATCCACCCCTGTTGCACCCCTCCTCCTCCAGTTAAACTACTGCTTATTTTTTTTGCTTTGTATAAATCTCTAATACTTTATTTGGTCTTTCATAAATATTAGAAGATATGTTGTGTTTGATCCACTTCCAGTTGACATCACTTGAGGAACTGTATAAATATGTATCCACAGAAACTTGATTTTACTGCGGAGACTTTCCTGTGTGAATATTCACACAGTTATAAAATATCACTCGTGAAATCCCAGTTGAAAACAACATCTAGATTCCCTTCCATAATGAAACATGATAAAAACAAAAACAAAAACATATAGAATAAAACAAATGCAAGTCAATAACAGATATTCAAAATAGGTTGGCAAACCAAGCAGGTGAACAATAATAATAAACAAATTCACAGCAATAAATACAACTGATACTATATTCAATAAAACAAACCACACATAAAGTTTATTGCAGCAATCAAAATGCACCTTTACTCAACAATATATGAACATATTATTAAATAAAATCAAGAACAGAACACATGTATAATATTCAATTCTAAACTAATGTTGATAATAAATTACAAAAACTCCGGAATAAAATATTTTCTCACCAGCACAAAACGAATACTTGGAAGCTGCTGAACAAATTTCATTTGACCAATGTCATCCATGAATTTGTGTGCAAATATGAGATTAGCAAAGCTCATGATACAAACATATAGATTGCCTAAGCAAATATAATTTAGCACACATTTACACTAAAGAGCTATTGCAATATATTATTTACAGAACTTAAGATGAAGCTAAGCAGGAAAATGTTAGCCAACAACACAACCATCTTAATAAACAGGGGAGAGAAACCGTTTGAGAAACAATAGCAAATTGCATGAATATAAGGACCTTTTGGGGTGAATGAATATTGAGAAAAACAAGGAATCTTAAGATTAAAATATCTTAAAAAATTTTATTTTTATATTTATTGCCACACACACACACACACACATATATATATATAAATATATATCCATCATCATCATCATCATCATCGTTTAACGTCCACCTTCCATGCTAGCATGGGTTGGACGATTTGACTGACGACTGGTGAACCAGAAGGCTGCACCAGGCTCCAATCTGATCTGGCAGAGTTTCTACAGCTGGACGCCCTTCCTAACACCAACCACTCCGAGAGTGTAGTGGGTGCTTTTATGTGCCACTACCACAAGGGCCAGTCAGGTGGTACTGGCAACAGCCATGCTCAAAATGGTGTTTTTTACGTGCCACCTGCACAGGAGCCAGTCCAGCGGCACTGG
>NC_068987.1:80999620-81001965 GCF_001194135.2 Octopus bimaculoides
GTAAGCAAGCTACTTACTACACAGCCACTCCTACGCCTATATATGTATATACATATATATATATATGTGTGTGTGTGTGTGTGTGTGTGTGTGTGTGTGTGTGTGTGTGTGTGTGTGTGTGTGTGTGTGTGAAAATTCTGGAGGATATTCCACATGGTGGTAAATATAAAATAAGATTTCAGGTGTAGAAGCACAGAAATCTTGTTTGTGTATGATTAGCTAAGCAAAACCAGTCAACCCTGTACATTTCGTAATGGATTCAATAATCTTTATCTACACAAACAAGATTTTTGTGCTTTTTCAATTCAAATCTTACTTTATATATATGTACACACACACACACACACACATATATATATACCATTCTATTTTTAATAAATCATCCTTGAAACTTACCTATTCCATGACGTCGAACTTAGGATTGATCATTGCTAGATAAAATGAATATATATATATATGATAGGCTTCTTTCAGTTTTTGTCTACCAAATCCACTCACAAGGCTTTGGTCGGCCCGAGGCTATAGTAGAAGACACTTGCCCCAGGTGCCATGCAGTGGGACTGAACCCAGAACCATGTGGTTGGTAAGCAAGCTACTTACCACACAGCCATTTATATATTCTTTTAACAGATAACAAAAGTTAAAACAATGAATGAAGCTTGTTGCCTGGAAGTAGACGGAAGTCAATAGTAAGATGTTTGAAACAAAAAAAAAACATAAAAGAGAAAAAATAGAAATTCTTGAAGACATTAATCCCATCATTCTTGTCTGCTATAAGACTGCAATGAGACATTGTTATCAATTTGTAGAATAATATATTTTAAAATTTTATTAAGATTGACTATAGTTTCAATCTGTCTTTGTTTTTTGTTAAAAGTACTCAAATGTCTAAGAATTATCAGTATGGCTATAAAGCTAGGCACTTCTAACGACCAAAGAAACTAGTTGATTATCAAACACATTCAATCAAAAAATATCTCGGTACTCACTAATAAAACTGAGTAATCATAATCAGGAAGAATAGTCAACCTTAATGTTAAAAAAAAAAAAATCTAAAGAGTTCAGTGACACATTTTTAGTACCATTTACTTTGTTCATAAAGACAACTGACAAATACAATACAATAGAATGCTTATACAGCAGAGCAATTTTAACAACAAAAGAAGCTAGTTGATTATGGAACAACACATTCTCCCATATTCAATGATGAATATCCCAATACCCTCTAATAAGACTGAGTAATGGCTATAATGGAACAATAGCCAATCTTAACAAAATAAAAGAATTATATATATGTATGTGTATGTGTGAATGTGTGTTGTGTATGTGCATTTACACATACATATATACATACATACATACATACATATATATATATATATATATATATATATATATATATGTGCATATTTATATACATATAAATATATATATATGTATGTATGAATATATTTCTACATGCATGTATATATATGCACATATAAATGCACATATATATATATATATATATATATATATATATATATATATATATATATATATATATATATATATATATATATATATATATATGGATATAGATAGATAGATATACAAATCTATGGAAGCATATGTATGTCAGCATATGAATATCTATGTATATCAGTATGTGTGTATGTGAGCAATATATTTGAGTATGTATGCATGTGTGCTCGTATGTGTGTATGTGTGATTTATCTGTTCTTTGTTGCTGTAAAATTATTGGAAAATTTATTTTTTGATCTCAGTTTGAAGTGTTTTGATAAGAAAACATTCATTGATCATTTGATGTTTGTTTGTCTTTTATTCCTGGATTTATATAGCATTGATTTAAAAAAAAAAAAAATTTTTTTCCAAACTAATACAATTTTGTGTGAAATGTCATTTTAAGTCTTCATAATTACCAGACCCAAAAAGATCTTCAATGTAACACACTCACTTTCAAACGTCCAAGTTGAAGTTACAGTCATCATAACCTGTTTAAGTGGTCAGCCATGCATTGACAGAGTACACATACACAAAGCTGCAAAATGATAAATAATGATAATAATAATAATAATAATAATAATAATAATAACAGATAAAAGATAGGAAAGAAAATTGAAAAACTTTTAAAAAACAATATCAAGATAACATACAAAATTACTGCATCACCATTAATATTTCTTAGCAAAATAATCCAACTTAACCTTAACAAGTATACTTCCAGCAATAAAACACTAACATACATAAACTATTATATACTTTTACACACACACACACACACACACACACACACACACACACACACACACACACACACACACACACACACACACACACACACA
>NC_068987.1:81002893-81005795 GCF_001194135.2 Octopus bimaculoides
TATATATATATATATATATATATATATCTACACACACACACATACACACACGTGTATGTGTACATATAATTAATATAATGATGGAGGCACTAAATAGTTGCTCAATCTGCTAGAAATAACAGTGATATCTTCCTCAAAGCAAACTCTGTTGTCTTGAATAAGGGCACATTAGATAGTATGGCTCTCAATAAGAAGACATAAGCTAATGTAGTTCTTGATAAAGTCTTATTAGCTAAGGTAATTTTCGAAAAGGAAACATTAGATGATATGATTCTAGATAGCATTTAAAAAGACAGGGTAATTAGTTATGGCTCAAATATGTCTGATCATAGGTCTGCTCAGTTAGAGCTGGCCTGGGGTTAAATAACAACAATATCTGTAATGCAACTAATGTAACCTACTGGGTTTTGAGGACATTGTGTAATATTTTATATACATGAGCTGTCCCTTCCTCCTCATCATCATCACCGTCATCATCGTCGTCGTCTTCGTCATCATTCTCCGACTTTTTTATTGTTTTTTTTTTCCTGTTGGAAAAGGTAGCTACTGCAAGCCTGTTGATGTTATTGAAAAAAAGAGCATCATATATGCCATTATAAATCATCATCGTTTGACGCCCGCCTTCCATGCTAGCATGAGTTGGACGATTTGACTGAGGACTGGCGAACCAGCTGGCTACACCAGGCTCCAGTCTGATCTGGCAGAGTTACTACAGCTGGATGCCCTTCCTAATGCCAGCCACTCTGAGAGTGTAGTGGCTGCGTATTACATGCCACCGGCACGAAGGCCAATCAGGCAGGACTGGCAACAGCCACGCTCAAAATGGTGTATTTTACATGCCACCTGCACAGGAGCCAGTCCAGCGGCACTGGCAATGATCTCGCTCAGTTTGTAATGTGACAAGGAGTCATTAGCATGCTGGAGAAAATGCTTTGCAGCATTTTGTTCATTTTTATGTTCTGAGTTCAAACGCTGTTGAGGTCAACTTTGTCTTTCATTCTTTCAGAGTTGATGAAATAAGTATCAGTTGAGCACTGAGGCTGATGTAATTGACTAAAACCCTTCCCCGAAATTTCAGGCCTTGTTCCTGTTATAGAAAGGATTATAAATACAGTATATATTCTGTGGTTTGCAGTCAATAGATATATATATACTACAGGTCACAGTGAACTGCTTTGCCTATAGTGGTGGGGCTTTAATGCTGTAAAAGCAACTCTGTGACAGTGGTGCTATAACTGCTGATGTGCATACGACATAGATAGGATATTTTATATGTCCAACTTGTGTCTGATGCTGTACTTGATACTTGATGATAGTGACGATGATTTTCTTCAGCATTAGTATCCTGATATCTCCCTCATGCATCAAGACTGAAATCCATTCCACTTACATTTATTCACCTGAAACTAATACTATAACAAAATAACCCCCTATTCAATCTGATAATAGCTAATATTGGCTTTTCTATGCTGACAACAGTTAAGAAAATTGTCGAACAATCTTTCTCTGTTTCTAGTTGATAGATGACGATACTCTTCAATATTTGTACCTTAATGCTGATATCTCCCTTATGCATCAACAGTGAAATCCATTCCCCAAATTTTCATTCACTTGAAACTAATACTATAATCAAATAACCCCTACTCATTGATTATAACTGATATTAGTTTTTTTTTTCCTTCTATGCCAATATGAGTTGAGAAAATTGCAGAACAATCTTTTACTGTCTCTAAATGTCATCTTAGAAAAGTATAGCTTTTAAAGATAAGATTTTGATGACACCTTTAACCTATGACTTTAAATTATTTGCTTCTTGGCTGCCAACTATTAATAGTTAATGACATTTTTTGATCGAGCTTATCCTTCATTTTCAGTTGCATCACTTCCCTACTTTCTACAACACTTCTCTTACTTTTTTATTGTTTTTTTTTTGTTCCTGTTGGAAGACATAGCCACTGCAAGCCTGTTGATGTTATTGAGGTTGACATCAATAACGTTCCTCTTGAAGAATTACAAGGGAATAGCTGTAGGAATGCATAGGAAGGGAGAAAATTCCAGAGGGGGGAAGAAAGGAATAAATGTAAGGGTTTGGTGCGATGGGAACATAACGAGTGAGAGGATGAGGAGGGGTGAGTGAGTGAGTGGAGATAGTATAAGACCAGCAAAGGGCAGAGGTCACTATGTTATAGCAGTAAAAAAAGACAGAGTGAAGAGACAGCACAATCTGTGGGTCAAAGGTTGGAGTATGTTGGTGAGGGGATTCATGCCAATCAGTCACAGGTGGGTATGGGGCTTTCTTTGGATGCAGTCTAAGAGGTCTTTACATGTAGAAATAGTGTTGTCCCAAGTGTGAGAACAGTACTCTGAGTACTACTTTAACCATTAAGTAAAATAAGTGTGTGCTTTAGGGCACCAAGGGAAAAAGAACACTACAAAAATGGTAAATGGTTTATGGTACAAACGAAATCACTTTAAACTTGCTAAAATGATATTCAAAGTGGATGATTGGAAATATAATTTTGAAGTGTTCATGGTGTCATAATGGGCTGTGACTGCTGAGGACATGCATAGGCTTGCAAAGAATGAAGCTAATATGCTTTGCTGGATGTGTAATGTCAGTGTGCATACACGACAGAGTGTAAGTACCTTGAGAGAAAAGTTGGACCTAAGAAGCATCAGATGTGGTGTGCAAGAGAGACAACTGCACTGGTAAGAAACACCATTTGAATGTGGCTGTTGCCAGTACCGCCTGACTGGCCCTTGTGCTGGTGGCATGTAAAAGCACCCACTACACTCTCGGAGTGGTTGGTGTTAGGAAGAGCATACAGCTGTAGAAACTCTTCCAGATCAGATTGCAGCCTGGTGCAGCCATCTGGCTCGTCAGTCCTCAGTTAAACCGTCC
>NC_068987.1:81006092-81019205 GCF_001194135.2 Octopus bimaculoides
ATATATATATATATATATATATATATATATATATATATATATATACACACACACACACACACAGAATATGAAGGGTTTAGTTTACTGGTGATCTAAATGAATAGGTATGCTGAGTAAGTGCTATAATTGGTCATCTATTAGGTTCCAAGTTCACAGCTGAAGCTGGAACCAGGGATCCATGTTAGGCTTCCAAGTTAGCAGGTATATATTATATTAGATGAAAAAGAACAACAAAAACCAAGGCAGGACAGGTATCCCAAGTTATTTTAGAATATTTGATTAGGGTAAAGTGAATTTGAAGTCTATCTCAATAAGCCCTATCCAAATGGATGTTAAACAATGATGTTGGTGATGCTGCTGATGATTATGATGAAAGGATTAAAGCAAAAGTTACCAAGAAGGATTTGAACTAAGAGCACAAAGAGCCAGAACATACACTGCAAAGTATTCTCTCCATCACTCCAACAATTTTGTAACTTCATCACCTATTTTCAAATTTGAATAATTACTGATGTCATTAGTAGAAAAGATATAATTTATTTTCTTTCTCCTTCAGCTAACTTACTAATTAAAAAATAATTAAGTATCTATCTGAAAGCCGACATTCATGAATGCAATTTGTCAAGCTTTTTAAAAACTGACAACTTAAAAACAAAAATATTCGATTTCAAATCTTTTATTTTTACACTTTTCTTTTTCAATGTTGTTGTTGTTCTTATTGTTTAGCCCTAAGTTACCCCTTACCAAACAGAATTATGATCAAAGTCATTCCAAATGCAACCATCTCTCCTTTTTTTAGGGATATGTGAGACTACAATGTCTAATATGGTCCTTTATTTATGATGTTAGTGTGTGATGTGAGAGAGCTTCAGCTGCTCTTTTAAGCAGATTACTGTTTATTCTTAGCTTGACTCTGACAAAATTGACCTACAATCAAAAGAATACCAGCTTTGACTTTTTCTTTTCTTTTATTCATTTCAGACATTGGACTGTGGCCATGCTGGGGCACCACCTCAAAGAGCTTAGTTGAACAAATCAACACCGCTATTTACTTTCAAGTCTGGTACTTTTCTATCAATCTGTTTTGCCAGACTGCTAAGTTATGGGGATGTAAACAAACCAACACCAGTCATCAAGCAATAATGGGGGACAAGCACAAAATATGGTTAAGATGTTTACTTTGCAACCACATGGTTTTAGGTTCAGTCCCAATATATAATACCTTGGGTTAGTGTCTTCTGCTTTAGCCTAAGGCCAACCAATCTTTTGTCAGTGATTTGGTTGAGAGAAATTGCATGAAATGGCTTCACACCAGTTTCATCCCGTCTCCACCTCATAACACTTCAAACTTTATTTTCTCTCCCTGTTTATTGTTGTATTCCTTTCTGTCGAAGAGCATAGGCTCGAAACATAAAAGACTTTCTCACTTCCTGAGCGTTAAACTAATACATCTGTTTGTTGTTTAAGCACCCCATCTTCATCTTTTGTCTTTTTTGTAAATTCTCACTATATATATATATATATATATATATATATATATATATATACATACACGCACACACACACAGGACAGACGTTTTCTGAAATAGCTATTACTCAGCCCCAGTGGGCGGGACATATGTCAGACAGGTATCATTTCTTTTCAGGTGAAGCCATGGTGCTATGGATGATAGAGCATCACGTGTTTGCCTGCCACAGCAGTTCTGTGTGCATTTTGGTGCCACTTCAACATTCACCATAATCATAACACAATCTTAAATTGGGTGAATGCACTTCATGCATGTGGTACACTAATGAATAGGAGACCAGTGGGAACACCACAAATAGTACATGATGACATGATAAATAAACAGAACTGTTGTTATCGGGCTCTTGAAAATCTGAGAGGACTACATGAACTGCACAGCCCAAAAGAGACTGTCTGGTGTGCTGTTTGAAAAGCTGCCATCATTGGTCCTTACTTTTTGAAGACAATAATGGAAATGCTGTTACTGTGAACTCTGAGTATTGAGATGATAAACAACTTCTTTGGGCCTGAATTATTATGAAAATGTATGCCTATTCGATGTGTGTGGTTTCAGCAGGATGGGGCAACAGCCCACACAGCCAGAGCATCAATGAACCTTTTTTGCCCTCTCTTCGGTGACTGCCTCATTTCCAGATTTGCTGACATTCCTTGACCCCCTCGGTCTCCTGATTTGTCCATATGTGATTATTTCTTGTGGAGAAACCTCAAGGCATGTGTATATGTGCATATGCCCCATATACTGGACAAGTTCAAAGAAGCTATTCACATGGAAGTTGCCCAAATTGACAGAGCAATGCTGGAGAGAGTGGAGGCCAACTTCCAAGAACACCTTCAGAAATGTATCAATGAAAACGGACACTACATGATGGATGTTGTTTTCCACACTTAATTTTGACAAATGCTAATTCAATACAAGCACATTGACGTCAATAAAATTTGTTTGCAGCTAGAATTAATGATTTTGTGAATTTTTCAAAAACGTCCATCCTCTCTGCCCCACCCTCTATGTATACACATATTTATGTATGAATATGTATGTATGCATGTCTGTATACATGTATGTATGATTTTTCTTTGAGTTTTATTTTGTGTTCTTCTTAAGAGAGGTCAAGCAACAAGACATTTTGAGCTACGAGAATTCCTGCTGTTTGTAGATATGTAGTGGAAACAGTGTATTTGTTGAGCTGTTGATGCATACACCCAAGTGTGTGCATCTATTCACTAAAGCAATTTCACTTGGAGAGTCTTTGAAATGTCTATTTATGTATATACATGTGCTTGCGTATGTCTATATATCTTTGCATTTGTACTTGTCCTCTCCACTGCTTGACAACTCATGTTGGTTTGTTTACATCCTTGTAACTTAGTGATTTGGCAAAAGAGACCAATGGAATAAGTACCAGACTTAAAAAGATAAGTACTAGGGTCGATTCCTTCAACTAAACCCTTCAAGACCATGGTCCAGTATGGCCACAGTTGAGGTCCATAAAATAAAGTACCATTCATGTGCAGGAGTCAATGTAATTGACTAACTTTCCTGCCTCAGCAGCAGCAGAAGTAGTAGTAGTAGTAGTAGTAGTAGTAGTAGTAGTAGTAGTAGTAGTAGTAGTAGTGGTAGTAGTTGTGGTCATGGTCATCATCAAATTATGGCCCTAAAAGTTGATGGCCTCAAAAGTTTTATCCCGTTGTAGATAGTAAAGAATGTGTTAGCTGCAAATGAAACAATAAAATATGTTAATAATACAAATTAAATTTGAAAACAAACCAAAAATAGTGGTGACTACCACAGTGTTTCTGATATGGGTGTGTGTTGTTGAGTAGGGTGTGGGTAACTTGTCATGCTTAATGAAACAAAGATGGTTTTCATACTTTTTTACAACTTGTTCACATCATATGGAGAATGAAAAATTATATTTAATTGAGACATGTATACAACATTGTGGATGAACAAATTGAACTTAAGATATAGACTCAGAGAAGAAAAATGAACATTGAGCAATTAGAAGAAAACTGTAAACAGAGAAATCAATCTCTGTTGTCAATCTAAAAACTCAATAACTATTTTATTTCTGCTTTTCATTCATGACTTTATTAAAATGTAGAACTCACTTGTTGAATGTGATCTGCAGTTTTGTCTACAACAGTAGTACTCAACCATTTTCTACCTATGAACCCCTTTGGTTCCCACTTTAGTCTACTGGACCCTATAACCATTTAATGTTTTGAAAAAATCCTATTGCATTTTTATAATTAAATATTATAAAGAAATATATTTTGAAATATTGCTAAAATATTTTATGCATTGTAGAAGTATAACCAGTTTATTGTACGTAAACTTTAGCAACAAAATCGTATATGGTCCCCTAAGGGTTATTGGACCTTGTGGGAACCACTACACTACAGCTTTGTCATCAATTTCGGCAGTCCCTAAGTCCTGTCTTGAGTGACTAAACAGAACTGAACCCATATGTAAAATGTTGAATTAAATGAAATGGGGACACAATTTTTAGTTGTAATATCTTTTAAGGGTTAAATCTACAAATGTAGATCAAGTTCTTAGTGTGCTTAATAGACTATAGTTATTTTTAAAAGCTAAAACTTTTATCCCATAAAGCAGTTTTAATGAAATGTACTTTCTCTTTCTGTCACGCCTACTGAAATACCATCTTGAACCCCAGTCTGGTAACTCATGAACTTAGAATCTCTTTCACATTATATTTTCAGTAGGTCATGAAGGCAGATGTTGAAAGAAATGTTTATTTGAATATTTCAACAACACATATAAAAGTGAATAATATTTAAATCATCTAAATAAGTATATTGCTACTTAAGACATGTAAACAAAATATAACACAAATGTATAACACAAATAATATACATATTATGGAGATATAAGATTGCATATTTTATAAACTGCCAAAACTTCTATAATTTATTGTCAGAAACAATCTTGATACATAGGTGCTTCTTATTCAATAATCTCCAACCAAGAATATCTTTGATTACTTATTCAAGTTGTTGTTTAGGTTTATTCAAGTTAAATTTATCTATTGCAGACTTTCTATCTATTGTATCTGAAATCGATGTTTATAAGAACATTTCCAAAGACTTATCAAAAACTGATCCTGGCAAAATATGTTACTTATCTAAATATACAGCCATCATCTATTTTTGTAGCTTTCCTTTGCCTGTGAAATAAACCTTTGTTATCTTTAAGCTTAAAATATTGTTAAGCTGTGCAGTATATATATATATACTTTGGCTTAATTCACTACCAAGGTCAGACTTGTATTTCCCTCTGCGATGCAATATGTTTCATGCAAGAGAGAATAACGGTGTTTACAGAGATTTAACCCATTACACCAGCTTATTGAGGAAGAGTTAGTTAATACTGGCTTAGGAGATATTAACTTACTGTGTGTACATAAGACGTTATTCAAAGAAATAAAATAAACATGTTTTACCTTAAAATCTTACATGCTAATAAATAGCTGGTGTACAAAAATACAAACTTCTTTCTTCGCTTCTTGCTTATTTAAGAACATTCAAAGACATCTACAGCTATTTGGGTGGTTATAATTAAAAGCTGATTTCATAGTTTATAATTACACTAAAAAACTTTTAATTTTGAAATGGAAAAGTGAAGAAAATTATAAAAAAATCAGCTATTACTAAATTACTTTATATAAAAGGTTTCTCTTATTACAAAATCGCGGAAAGACATTAATCAAGTTTATTATTTAATTATGTACTAAAACATAATTCTCTAATAAGTAACTGATTGTATGTAACTAACTTGAGTTTATTGATAAAGACAAATTAATTTTCCTTATTCTTATACTAGGAAATTTGTAATTGAGATATCTTAAATGTTTAATCAGTTATCAAGTAGTCCTTGGTGTTGCATTAAAATAGAAACCTATTATGTGCTAAGGAAAATTACTTAAATCTGGTAATTTATGTTGGCAAGTTGCTGCTAGCAGTTAATCATTCATTCTTAGTGAAGGGAATTATTCTTGTAAGTATTGTAAGACATGAAAAACTAATAAAATAAAAGAAAACTAAGAAATAATCTTTATAATAAAATAATCTTGAAGACAATATAAGAACTTTTTTTGTTGTTTATTTTTATATAATGAGCATCTTTTCAAATATGTAGTAAGCATAATTTGTTGTCTTATCAATAGACTGAAGTAACACAATCAATCACACATTAGGGAATTATGTTTCAGTACATAATTAAGTAATTAAAAGTATTACATAATATTGTCTTTTCTTATATATATTTAATACCCCAGAAATCACATTTTCTATTCTATTACAATTTAAGTACACTGTAATTTAAATGTATTTATCTATAAGACTTATTCAGTTTAAAGTATTATAATGTTGAGTTTCTTTTCTTTCTATACTTAATATGCTATATTATAAAATACTAGCTTTAGTTTGTGCACTGATCTTAAATCAAAAAAATATCATTTTAGATTTTGCATTTGGTTTGCAAGATTTTAATTCCTGATGTGTGAACTCATATGTTGAAGTATATCCTGTTTTACCTTGGATGGTTCATTATGCCAATAATAAATATATGCACTGGTTCTATTTTTCATCTTTATTTTTTAGTTTGTTAATTGGTCAAACATTTAGCCCATTAACTAATTGATTGTCTGTTTAATTGTTTGATCAATCAACCAACCTGCTTGGTTTTTATAACTCTTTCCATTGCCATTTTCAATCTTGTCAGTGACATGCCCTCTCTGCTCCAGGTCTGCTTTAAGAGTTTACAATAGTAAAGCATCAGGCAAATGGTTTGAGGTGTCTAGTTGTAGTTTTTCACATTCTGAGTTCATATCCCACTGAAGATATCTTTGTCTTTCGTTGTTCTGAGAATGATAAAACAAAGTCAATTACTGGTGGTGGTGGTGGTGGTGGTTGTGGTATTGGTGGTGGTGGTGGTAGTGGTGGTGGATGGTAATAGTACGCTGCGGTGGTAGTAGTGGTGATGTGGTGATGTGGATGGTAGTTGTGGTGGTGGCTGTGGTATTAACAGTGGTGTTAATATTGTTGGTGGTGGTATTGGTGGTGGTGATAATGATGATGCCACCGTCGCCAATGATGATGATGATGATGATGGCAATGCTGACAACAACTATTGTACATTTATAATACTTAGTGATTCTCTTATCGTACGACTACTTCACCAAAGTACAATGAAATTAGTTCTTTGCTGAACAAGTCTAATAATAAATCCTAAAACATTTCCAGAGGTGTTTCTCATATTTGCCAAAATGATTAAAATAATATTAACGTTCTTTTGTTTCTTTTCTTTACTACGTTCCATAAGTATTTCGAATAAGATTTTTTGATGCTAACTACATTGAATATGTTAACACAAATTTGACTAATAATCTTAACGAGTTACTTTCCTCTTAGCCTGAGAATTCACAGCTTTCTCTCTTTCCATGAACTGACAGCAAGAAAGTGGTAAATGCTTTACTTGGCTCCTGTATTCTGTGGTTTTTTTGGGTGATGAGAAAGCTAAGTATGAATGTCTCATCAGTGAAATATGTTTGAGTTATTTAAATTAAAAAAATACGAGATTAGTATAAATAATGTAAGTGCTGGTGTGGTTCTGTGATAAGAAGTTTGCTTCCCAACCTCATGGTTTTGGGTTCAGTCCCGTTGCATGGTATCAGGAGTAAGTGTCTTCTGCTATCAATCCAGGTCAAGTAAATCCTTGTAAGTGGATTTGGGAGATGAAAAGTAAAAGAAGCCCATCATATATGTATGTATGTATGCCATTATTCAGTTTTATTTCTAGATTTCTTGCCAATAGAGAAAGAACCACTTTCTAACCTAGATCCAATGCTCCGTCACTTGAATCTCAACATCAACAGGGTATTATTGTTGTATGTATGTATGTATGTATGTATGTATGTATGTATGCAGATTTGCATGCTTTGTTTTATGTATGTCTTCTCATGCATATACTTGATTAAATGTCTGCTTTTCCATGCTTGCATGGGTCAGACAAAATTCCCTGAGGCAGATTTTTTACAACTGGATGCTCTTCCTGCTATCAACAATATTTTCTCCAAGTTTAGACATCTTTATCATGAAAGATTGCAAATAAACAGCATAGTTTGTATGATGGAAGACATTTTTAATACACAGTGGGTAATATCAAGACAAAGAGGTACACACACACACACACACACACACACACACACACACACACACACACACACACACACAAATGACGGACTTTTCAATTTGCCAGCCAAGTTTACTCACAATGCTTTGGGTGACCCAATGTGCCATACAACAGGACTGTAACTGAAACCATGTGGTCACTAAGTGAATTTCTTAACCATACAGCCATACCTGTAGCTGAGTGCATGTGTACATGCATACGTACATTTATATATATTTATACATACATACATGCATATTATGTTTGTGTGTGTGTGTGTGTGTGTGTGAGGACATTTATATGCACGTGAGGAGTTTATATCTCTTAGCAATCTATATCAGCTAAACATGTAAACATCATTTCAAATGAACCCCCTTGTGATATTTGTTCCACCCAGTGTGCACAGACAGACAAACCATTATCATTCTCACCATGGCTGATGCAGTGATCCGGTGATCGGTCTATTGGAAACCTGTGATAAACGACACTATTGTTCATGAGATATGATATAAAACAAATAAATATATATGTGTGCATGTGTGTGTGTATTAGTGTGTATGTATGTATATATATATGCATGTGTGTGTATGTATAGCTACAAAATTACCAATGACAAAAGATGACATGAAACAGATCAAAGAAATAAGTGTGGATGGAACCATAGCCAAAACTGTATCATTAGTAATAGGAATCTTCAGTATCTGATACCTCAAAGAAATTGATTATGTTCAATATATTAGAAAACAGAGAGGAAATAAATATTTTCTAGTTGGTACATAAAAAAGTATAGATATTCAATGAATATGCTTACAGTAAATCCATACTTCTAGATAGCATCTTTATCTCTTTCATCACCTTAATCGTCATCATCATCATCATCACCATCATCACCACCATCATCACCATCATCATCACCATCTTTATCATCACCTTCATTGCAATTATTATTGTTGCTGTTGTGGTTGTCGTCGTCATCATGATCATTGTCGTCGTCATCATGATCATCGTCGTCATCGTCATCATTGTCATCATCATCATCATCATCATCACCATTTTCATCATCATCACTGTTGTCATTGTTCTTATCACTGTCATCATCATCATCATCATCGCCATCATTTAATGGCCATGTTCCCTGCTGACATGGGTTGGACAGTTTGACAGGTTCTCATGAGCCAGAGGATTGCATCATACGGAATTGTCTGCTGTGGTATGGTTTCTATGGCTGGACACTCTTCCTAATGCCATTTTCTGCTAATATTTTTGTTGGTTTTCTTGATTAACCCACAGGTCAGCACTGTCTGTGCAGATTTAGAGATCAATAGTGTTCAAATCATGATCATGCCATCCTCTCTTTGAGTTTTCTATCTAAGATAACACCAAAGTGTCCCTCCATTATATAGATGGTATGATGTAATTTGAGGGAGATTTGGTTGCTATTTCTTGCATGTTGTGTGTAATCAATGAAGTTGACAACATCCCAGTTCAGTGGGAAATTGGTAGAGCTACTGCCTTGCAGTTGTTGTTTCAACTTTTTATGTTCTGAGTTCAAATCTGTCTGAGGTCAACTTTACTTTCATTGTATTAGAATTGTCAAATAAAGTACCAGTTTATATCAGGTGATTGGCACAATTGTCAGTGTTGAATAGCATGCCTTGAGGTATCTGTTCTCCACCTTTGGCTCCTTGTGTTCTGTGTTGCAAATACTACTTAAGCACCAACGGTCAGGGCTAATAACCAGACTATGTGAACACCTCATCCAACCTGCAATTGTCCAAGTCTGGACAAATAGAGCTACAAACAGCATAAATAAGTTGGCAACAGTATGTTGAGTCATCATTGTCATCATCAGTAGCAGTGGCTTCATCATCATCATCATCATCATCATCATCATCATCATCATCATCATCATCATCATCATCATCATCATCATCATCATTATCATCATCATCATCATCATCATCACCAGCATCATTGTCCTAATCCCCCCTCCTCCTCCTCATTATTATAGAACCTTTTTTTCCATGCTTGCTTGGGTCTGACAGAACTTGCTGAGGCAGATTTTGAACATGATCTTCAGAAATTGCTAGCAGCATGCTATCACTATTTGAAACAAACTGTTATACTTACTTCTTTCCGCGCTACCTTTATTCCCTCTCCCATTCTAAATCCTGTTCCAAACATGTCAGCTTCAAATTCTTCATGTTGAAGCCTACCACTTACCAGGCTCTTTCCTTCTTTATGTAATCGAACAATATATTATACTCACACTTTTCAAGCTTGATATATTAATCATACAAATCCCACCACAAAC
The DNA here is from genome assembly GCF_001194135.2 of Octopus bimaculoides. Classification (NCBI taxonomy): domain Eukaryota; kingdom Metazoa; phylum Mollusca; class Cephalopoda; order Octopoda; family Octopodidae; genus Octopus; species Octopus bimaculoides. The sequence goes on from NC_068987.1 coordinate 81,016,128, forward strand.
CCCATTTCTTATCTGAGAGCTCTCATCTGCCATAAACAGTGCCCTATCTCATTAGAGATCTGAAAAGGAAGAAAAGACACAGAGAACACATATTAACATGAAAGAATAATAAACAAAAATATGGTAATAAAATGTTAAGTGCCTTTCTTAGAGTAGAGAAACACTGAAAATAAAGATACCAGTGTGGTTTAAGATATGGCAACCTCTTAATATTCTGTTGATATTCTTTCTTTCAAAACAATTATATATATATTTTTTTTGTACTTTACATAGGTAACCGTAAGACTCCACTCGTTTATTGATATGTCTCACCTCAAAATTTGTCTTATATACAATGAGGCAAATGGGTTTCAGGAACTAAGGTATGTGAGGCTGAAGTTGGGAAGGACAGAGAGGTTAGATGCTGTAAACCTTCCCTAACCTCCACCCTCTATGAACTAAAAAATAAGGAAATACTGACACCTTCATACTTCACTTCTCTTCCATCATCACTTACATTTCACCAGGTATCTATAAAACTATTTACAATATTTATTCATGTAAAGCTGGTGATCTGGTAGAATTGTTAGCATGCCAAGTGAAATGCTGCTAAGCATTTCACCTGTCTTTACATTTTGAGTTCAAATCCTGCCAGGATTGACTTTATATTTCATTCTTTTGGGGCCAATAAATTAAGTACCAGTTGGGCACTGGGGTCAATGTAATCGACTTACCCCTTCTCTGAAATTGTTGGTCATGTGCCAAAATTTGAAACTAATATTTACTCATATATAAGTCACACCACTAATTTAGTGTTAAAACTTGGTACAATTTTTTTTCCCTTCACAGTGTTAGCTTTGCCCAGTGTATAAGTTGTACCATAGGCTCAAAAACAGGGGGCGCAGGGGGTGTGCTTGTGTTTGTACCGACTAAAATTATTGTGGAGCAATGAAAATGCTTTGAACATTCTCCTGAAAAACTTCATCATCAAAATGAACAAACATAGAAGCATTTTTGGACTTTTCCATTATTGGATTTATCTGATTTGATTGATAAACTAATATAATAACAATAATTATTATTATATCTGTGTCTGTTTCGATATTAAGATTGAAAATTGTCAACCACATTTGTAAAAAGTTTTGAAACTGGACTTGCAACCCTAAGCAAATTTCGTTCTCACACTTATGTGTCACACTCCAGTTCTTTCAGTTAAAATCTAGTATAAAATAGTGTGAATTATACACTAATAAATACGGTAGTTAAGTAAGATCAAAATGTTCTTATGTCATTTATTTTATTTCAGCTCATAGACAACAGCAATTAATGCCTTTAGTTTATAATTCCTTTAAAAACCAGAGGTGATAAGGTTGAGGATTTGTGGTAATTAATTTGATGTCATATACTTCTAACTGTACATCATATGAAGACCAATATTTCTAGTCCCCAAAGTCATTAAAGTAAGTGTCTGTAATATATGGTAATGTATGTAAATGTATGTATGATAATTTAATATATGGTGATGTATGATAAATTTAATTTAACATACAACATTGTTTTGCTTACACAGGCTAAAATTTGTTTATATATATATATATATATATATATATATATATATATATATATATTATATCATATCATATCATATGTAATAATTAAAGGAAATATTGTCATCTGACTAATAAGGAAAATTTAAATTACGAGAGATTTCTGATTTAATACTGATTTTTGACTTTGGTAGGGGAACTTGAGTATGTGACTGATACTGATTTAATATTAGCTTGCCAACAGCAAACTGACAGAATCATGAGCATGTCAGAAGAAATGCATGATGCTTAACGGAATATATTTTTTGTTGCTTCAAATTCTGAGTTTAAATTTTGCCCTGGTCAACTACACCTTTCATCTTTTCAGGATCAATAAAACAAGTTGAGTACTGGCGGTTGTTGTAATCATCTATCTCAACCTCAAATTTTAGTCTTTGTGCTTATAGTAGGAAGAACATTAGCTTGCTTTAAAGAATGGAGACTTTTCCACTTGCTTAAACAAACTTTCATAGAAGACTCAGAATAACTATATCATTTTATTTTGAAATTTTAGGTGGGTGTAAGGATGGATAACTATTTCATGTTAGGAAATTCCAAACTGAGAGTCTGTTTTTAGTACACACCTACACTGAAGACTGTTGTAGCCAGTCAGTCATCCTCCACATAAATTGCTGACTTCTTGAAATTATCTACAAGGAAAAAAGATAAAAAACAAATGCAAAAGATACTCCAGTTCTGACCTAGATCTGTCAAATGTGAATTTAAGACCATAACAAAAAAATATATCTTAGAGGTTTCTTTACTTTTAGTTATTTATTTTTTTATTTTTCTCTCTTGGTTATGTTTTTAATGATTTTCATTTTCTTTAACTCATTTAGTTATGTCAAGTTAATACTTGGTAGACAGCTGGCACAGCACTTTCACAATTCTTTCAACACTTCTACAATTCTTTGAAACACATTTAATAAGAAAGTAAAATAAAACCATTTTTTAATAATCAAATTCATTCTCATGCAAGCTTAACCTTCAAGAATATATTGTATTACATACTCATTATTTACATGTAACTTGGAAAATTTCCTGACAGTTTATCTGAAGAGAATAAGTAACTTGGGACTGAAAGAAAAACTAGTGATAACAAATTTATCTATATATTCCACCATGAAGAAACCTCAAAGAATCTGCAAATAAAGAAGTTTGTCATCATTATCTTTTAAGATAGCATTAACTATAATTCTTGCATTTATTTAGAAACAAGGGAGAAAAGACTTCCAAAAATGTCAAAGCTTATTATGAGGTAAAGTCATTATTTAATGTATAGATATGAAACAAAGTTTAAAGGAGAATAAATATTAATGATATCCCTAATACAAAGTGATGGGGCAACTGAATTTGTTAAACCAAGTCCAAAGTCTATTCTAAGTTGTCAAACATTGCTAGTGAATCCCCAAAAACTAAGATTGGGTACACCTTGACTATACTTACTGGATCAGAATTAGAAATTCATGCATGTCATCTGCTATAGCCTCAGATTGTACAATGCTATATATAT
>NC_068987.1:81019636-81020550 GCF_001194135.2 Octopus bimaculoides
ATATATATATATATATATATATATATACGAGGTCTGATCAGTAAGTATCCAGACTGTTGCCATTGCCATAGTAACGAAGCTAGACCATGCAAAGTGAAGCCACTTGACCTTGAATTCTGCTGTGCATGTGCACTAAGTTTTAACATTCTGGCTCGCTTCCAATGTTTACAGCAATGCTTGGAAGGAAGGTGTGTAATGTGTGATCACCACATTGACCATGGCAGAGAAAGTTGTCATGGTGATACCTGCTGAGAGGCCTATGCAAAGTTGCAGAAAGTGTATGGTGAGGGATGTATGAGTCACACACATGTGTATGAGTGGTTTAGACATTTCCAAGATGGTTAAAAAAATGTCGATATTAACAACTGTTCTAGGTGACCTGCAGCCAACAGAACTGAGAAAAACATCAAAGATACGCATGCAACAGTGAGGGAAAATCGAATGACCATCCCTGAGTTATCAGGGTTAGGGTTGATTAGTTACAGTTAAATTCAGTCCATTATCAATGACGATTTGCATATGAGACGTGTGTCTACCAAGTTTGTGTCAAAACCGTTTCCAACTGACCAAAACAGCATTTGGGTTTCAGTTGCATAAGATCTCCTTGATTGTGTTAAGAATGATGAAAACTTCTTGAAAACTTTGCATAGGCCTCTAATGCAGATTCTCTGCTTAACTTTCTTTGTCATGGTCAATGCGACATTTACACGCTATACACCTTCCTGCCAAGCACTGTTGTAAACAGCAGAAGTGAGCTAGAATGTTAAAACTTAGTGCACGTGCACAAGAGAGTTTAAGGTCAATCTGTGCCAAGAGGCTTTACTCTGCTTGTTCTAGCTTCATTTTACTATGGCAACAGTCCGGATACTTATTGATCAGATCATGTATGTATATATATATATATATATATATAT
>NC_068987.1:81022551-81029717 GCF_001194135.2 Octopus bimaculoides
GGGGCACTGGCAACGATCTCACTCGAAAATCCTACGGGAGCCAGTCAGGCGGTACTGGCAACGGCCACGCTCAAAATGGTGCATCTCATGTGCCACCCGCACAAGAGCCAGTCCAGGGGCACTGGCAACGATCTTACTTGGCTTGCCGGGTCTTCTCACGCACAGCACATTTCCAAAGGTCTCGGTCAGTAGTCATCGCCTCGGTGAGGCCCAATGTACGAAGGTCTTGCCTCACCACCTCAGCCCAGGTCTTCCTGGGCCTACCTCTTCCACGGGTTCCCTCAACTGTTAAGGTGTGGCACTTTTTCACGCAGCTATCCTCATCAACAACAAACACCAATGCCAGCACATTAACCCCACAACCACTGTGTTGCATGTTCACTGCTTTGTGCATGTGTATGTGCATGTGCGCACACGCATGTGTGTGTATGTTTGTGTTTTGCTACCACTGCCATTGCTACTGCCCACAACAATGGTGAGATTGACTCTGATAATGATGATGACAATTCAAAGAACAAAAACTACCAATAAACAATACATGAGTATTCTACATCATGCAGCAGTTTAAGTATTTCTGTAAACTGATGCAAAGTTTTTTCAGGCGCCTTGAAGCATTTACTTGTGACATAAGAGAGAAATTTACCAACAAACTTTATAAAAGATGTACTGATTAATTCCAAAAGTATTTTGAGAAACTAAGGGTATTTCAGTTGGATATTGATTTTGTTGTTTGTCTTCGTTATTCTAGGGTTATCAAGTTGAAAGCATGATTGATAGTTTGAAGCAACAGAGATGTGAATAATTTCAAGGACAGAACATAAAACTGTATGTTAGATATAAAAAGCAAGTAATAAATGAAGTAATGTATGGGAAAAAGTGTTCCTTATATATTAAAGAATGAAAGTGTTCAATTTGAAGCATTTTAAGAATTAATAATTTAAAGGAAATAATATTTTCTAATCGGTATAATTAGTAAAAAGCAATGAAAATTCAAAGGAATAAAAGCCTTTCTTTCCAGAATTTTCAGTTATCAAAAATAGAAACATATTTACACAGAAATCTATTAAAATACTTACCTTGTGTGGATAATTGAATAAAATCAAATTGAAATTTGGAATGAATGATTTCCAAATGGGTTTTAAAATTTCTGATTGAATTTAAACACTAATTGTCAAATGAAAATACACACATGTATGTATGTATGTATGTATGTATGTATGTATGTATGTATGTATGTATGTATGTATGTATTCATGTATGTATGTATGTATGTATGTATGTATGTATGTATGTATGTATGTATGTGTGTATATATCTTCTATCTTTCTTTGTTTCCACCATTGGACTGTGGCCATGCTTGAGCACCAATTTGAAGGATTTAGTTGAACAGATCAACCCCTAGTACCTATTTTTTAAGTTTGACATTTATTCTATCAATTTCTTTGGCTGAACTACTAAGTTATTTGGGTGTACACACATCATACCAATTGTAAAACAGTGAGCTGGAGAAACAAACACAAGCATGAAGACATACACACATATACATATAAACATATATATCCCTGTAGCAACGAGACTATAGGATGTCACAATGTGCTTCCTTGCAGATCCATGATGAAACTCAGAAAAGACAGAAGCATAACAGAAAGTGAGTGATTGGTGAAAAACAGTGTGGGAAAGGCTTTTAATGAGAATGAGGGATTGATGCTAATAGGAAGTGGTTCCAAAGGGAGAGGGAGGAAACTGGTTGCACAAAATGAGGGGGCATGAAATATGTGCTGGTTTTGCTTTCAATTATAGCAGCTGAGTTGTGCCATTGTTGGAAGAGTGATGGAAGGATGAACGTTAAGAAGATTACATGTGGGGAATGTTCCATACAGCAGATTGAGTACAGGTATAGAACCCAGTATGTACACAACTTAACGGTGTCACTATGGGAACAAAGATGGGTCACAGTTATGCAAACCATTTTGTAGGCTGCATTAAGGAGCAAATCTTTGCCCAGTTTATGGGACCTATCCCAGAGTTGTTCAAACATTATACTGATGTTTGTACTGATGCTGCCATCCTCACCAGACAAGACCAAATCAGATTCATTTCTTTTGTTAACACAATGGGCTATAACATTTATCATTGTGCAACATCTCTGTACCTCATAGATTCACACATTGAAGGAATCAGAATATTTCATATTTAATCTCTGAACAATAGCATCATCATGTTTATGTGAAAATTTTTTTCCTTCTACTCCTTCACCTTGTAGTTTTGAAATCCCATTCTTTTCCTTCATCTCTCCACTCACCCTCATCTGCTTCTCTTCTCTTCATTTCTCTTTCCTTCTTCTTCCCTCAGCTAGTTTCTCTCTCCTATTTCCTGTATATGTACATAAGCTTTTATATATAAGTGCTCCACCACCTTTATGGATACATAGCTTGACATCTGCTTTTGTATGAAAACAAAGTTATTTCTTTCATTATAATATGTTACATACATTAAAACAAAGTTTTAATATATATATACATGTATATACATTATAATGTATATTATATAAAGTATATTAACACAAATTTTTATGTCTTTATAACAAAACATTATAATGTTAAGTTCTTACTTTCAACAATTACAATAATTTTTTCAGCTGCTGTTGTTTATATCTTGCATTATTTTTATGTTTTCAAAGACATCTAAAAAAAAAAGAATGCATGAATTTTTATGCTGCTGACCAAAAACCTGTGCAAAGAAACATTCTAGATTTATTTTATGTCACAGTTACATTTCATTGATTCTTTATGTAGTGTAAGAAATTGGATAAGTTTGAATGCTTGTGTGGAGAAAAGACAACTGAAGTTTAGGGAGTAACACCTTGTGTAAGAAAGAAAAGAGAAAATGATATTTTTTTTCTCTTTCTGGACACTGCTGTATTAGACAACTATTGTGGAATGTCTTGAGGAAACAACACAAAATAAAATTTGAATAAGAACTGATGTATTGTTCAAGTTGAGTTTGGTAAATCATCATCATCATCATTTAACATCCATTGTCCATGCTGGCATGGGTTGGACAGTTTGACGAGGCTGGCATGCTAGAAGGCTGCCCAGGCTCCTGTCTGATTTGGCATGGTTTTCTACAGCCAGATGCCCTTCCTAATGCCAACCACTCCAAGAGCGTAATGGGTGCTTTTACGTGCCACCAGCATGGGTGCCATTTGTGTGACACTGGTATCTGCCACAACTGCTATTTTGCTTGGCTTGATGGGTCTTCTTCTCAAGCACAACATAATGCCAAAGGTCTTGGTCATTGCCTCCATGAGGCCCAACACTTGAAAGGAACTCGGCCACTTTGCCTCCTGTTCTACTTTTATAGATGTCATCATCATCATTTAATGTCTATGTTCTGTGCTGGCATGGGTTGGATAGTTTGACAGGATCTGATGGGTCCAAGGACAGCATCATGCTCCAGTATCAGCTTTGACATGCTTCCTATGGCTGGATGCCCTTCCTACACCAAAGATCTCAACCTAAATAAAAACACGTTCTTTTATTCTTTTACTTGTTTCAATCATTTGACTGTGGCCATGCTGGAGTACCACCTTAAAGAGGCTTAGTTGAAGAAATTGACCCCAAGACTCATTCTTTGTAAGCCTAGTACTTATTCTTTTGGTCTCTTTTGCTGAACCACTAAGTTACAGGGACATCAACACACCAACATCGGTTGTCAAGTAATGGTGGGAAGAGAAACACAGACACACACGCACACACACACACACACACACACACACACACACACACACGAACACACACACACACACACACACACGCACACATATACATATATATCATCATCATCATCATCGTTTAACGTCTGCTTTCCATGCTGACATGGGTTGGACGGTTTGACCGGGGACTGGTGAGCCAGATGGCTGCACTAGGCTCCAATATGATTTGGCAATATATATATACAATGGGCTCCTTTCAATTTCCATCTACCAAATCCACTCACAAGGCCTTGTTCACCCCAAGGCTATAGAAAAAGATATTTGCCCAAGGTGCCATGTAGAGGGATTGAACCCAGAACCATGTAGTTGGCTTCTTACCACACAGTCATGCCTTACAATACAATTCATTTATAAAACTGCTGGGAATTGAACATGCATTTTTTAATTAACATTCAGACACAAGCATGGTTGTGGAGTTAATAAGTTTGCTTCCCAAACACATGATTTCAGATTTAGTCCCTCAAAATGGCACCTTAGGCAAGTGTCTTCTATCATAATACCAGACTGACCAAAGCGTTGGGAGACGCTTTGGTGATGGAAACTGAAAGAAGCCTGTCAGTATGTACGTGCATGCTTTGGTGTCTATGTGTTTGTGTGTCCTCTTGACAACATGTAATAGATGTAAACAAGTGTCACCACCATATAAGCAGTGTTCTTCATTTCCGAATCTTTCATGAAAACCCATCTGCCTATTAATATTACCTTGCTTTCAAACAGGCAAGGGCTGGTGACAGAAGGGCATCAGGTTACAGAAAATTTGCTTCAGTGGATTCTATCTGACCCATGCAACATTGGAAAAGTGAGTGTTAATGTGATGATGATGATGACAACGATGATATATAAGGCTTGGCAGGGAAGCTTGATGATTTTTCAATGAATATAATAATATCAAATTTAGGATATTCACAGCTTTTATTGTCTAAATGTATAGAACAATGTGTACCATTGACAATGATATAAAAGACACAGAAGTCACTGTCCATTTACTTTACAAAACTAATATCATCCAAGACTTGACAGTATTTTGCACATATATACTTGTAGTTTATCCTAAAGTTCTGCATTGTATATTGCACTATGTCTTGAATTATTACCATAAATTCCTGTCAAGTGGCAGCTTTCAGTGTACACAGTTTATTGATGAATACTTTCTGTTCAAGGTAGCCACAAAGGAAATAATTCCAAAATAATTCATCAATAATATCTGTGAAAACACTCAATGTATGAGTAGTTGCTCCATTTTGTTGAAGCCATACATGCTCTATGTTAATCCCACTTCTGTTCAGTTCTAGTAAAAAGAAGTTGTACAACATGAAAACATGGCAATTATAATTTACTGCTATTACAGGTCTGTTCTCTTCAAAAGAATATGAACCTTCTGCATTAGTTTGCCACGCAGTACCACATCGTTATATGTTTACAGTGAAAGGGACACTCATGATATTATTATGGATTGTTGCCTGATTATTAATAGAGATTTGCATTCAGATTAGTCTGTCAAATCTAATGCTTTTTTATTCAAATTTGAATTAATCATGCATTATCTTACAACTTTGAGATTTAGATGATGTTATTGTGTATTTTCAGAATGTCAGTGTAAGTTAGGTGTGAAAGGGTTCATATGGTCAGTTCGAATGTAAAAACTGTAGAATATTTGGGCTGGATATAGCTGAATTAAATGCTAAAGGGTTAAGCAAATGGAAATGTGCCTCATCATTCTTGAGAAGAACTGCATAGCCTGTTCACATCACAAACTTCAAGAGAAAATGGGACAACACACAGCAATCAAGACTCTTCTTTTTTCCTGATATTTCAATATAGTTTTTTATGTATTTAGTTCTAGTTCTTATGGATCTAATTCTATTGCTGATGTTCTTACTGTATGAACTTTTTAAAAAATATATACTAGTGACAGTGGCAGTATTAATACTGAGAGGTAATGTTTATGCAAACTTAAACATGGATGTTCTGTTAGAACAAACTATACTGCAGTAGATACCATGAGAGAAACTCTCAGCTTCTATAGAACTCTGATGAACTTTCTGCTCGAGTATCCTCTGTCAAGACCTTTAACCCTTTAGCATTCAGATTGTAAATGTAATGCTTATTTATTCACTTTGTTTTGAATTAATTATGTATTATCTAGTAGCTCTGAGATTTCAATGATGTGATTTTTTAATTTTAGATTGACTTTGTAGGCTGGTTTGAACATAAAACAGGTAGAATATTTTGGCTAGATATCATCAATTTAAATGCTAAAAAGTTAAACATGTCACTCGCTTCTCTTCCCAGATGCATCATTTCTCTGTTGAGCTTCATGTTAGTCATAAGTCCTTTTAGTCTTATAGCTTCTTTCCTCAAACTGCTGCTCTCTAGAACTCACTATCTTCTTGTTTTCTTCTGGTCTAAAGTACTCAGTTCTTTAAGCTTTCTGGCAATTGGTGCCTTTTGAATTTGGAGGCTTTTTCTTTTCCTTCTTTACAATCCCTTATTACTACAGTGGCCTCAAGCCTTGTTTGAAAAAAAAATCATAAAAAAGCTTATTTTCTACAAATGTTTTCTGGTTTTCCCTATTTCAATGCAGAATGACAAGAACTGTTCATTATACCATCACCTGACACCTTTAATAATCTTTAATATTAAAACACTTCACATATTGTCTGACGATTTTTTCTTGTTAACCTGAAATTTTCTGCTCTTTAAATAATATCATATTTCAACTAAGCACTTCTCTATGACAGACCATTTTCAGATGCAAATGTGAATTTCAATCCTTAAGACTCACTGAAATCATGTTATATATGCTAGATAGCACCACCAAGTATGCGATTCATTCTTCCCCACCTTCTCATCGCACATTTTAAAAACCTATTGGGTTTCTCATGTGAATAGATCTAGTAGATGGAAAATAAAGGAAGCACATTGTATGTGTGAATGTGTGTGTATGTATGTGCGTGTGCATGTGTGTGTGTGTGAGTGAGTGATAGAGAGAGAGAGAATGTGTGTATGTATGTGTGTGACAGAGACAGAGAGAGTGTGTATGTGTGAAATTTAATAATTGATTTGAACATCTTAGAATGTGGTACATTCATGAATTGTATGTTTTTTAATCATGTTAGATGAAGGGGGCAGTTCCAGCTATAAGTGAGCATCACTACCATGCAAGCCGTGTGTTGTGTGCTTCAATGATAACATGTCCAGCTGGGAGGAAAAAGTACTTTGCTTGGGAACAGATAAGGGTTGGCCACAGCAAAGACATCCAGTCATAAAAAGTCTGCTTCAATGAAATCTGTCTGACCCATGCAAGCATGGAAAAAGGGAATGGTAAAATAATGATGATGATGATGATGGTGGTGGTGGTTGTGATATATGTATGTAAGTGCATATATAT
>NC_068987.1:81030786-81034356 GCF_001194135.2 Octopus bimaculoides
TATATGTATATATATATACACACATATATGTATGTATGTACTTATTTATAAATATATATAAAGGTATATAATCATATATCGATAACTTCAAATATGTGTATAAGCATACACACATATATAAATATACATATATACAATTTCATATATATGAATAAGCATATGTATATAGTTTCATAAATATGCTATGATACATATATATAGATACATACAAATTTATGAACTAATATTGAAACGCTAGCATACACACACATACACTCAGGCTAACATACACTATTCAGCACACACACATTTATACATGCACATACACACACCTTCCACAGTGCAGCAGAGTTGAAATGATTCAATATTTACCTGGATTATTTATGATGGCTTTCTTTATATCTGACACTTAACATTACTGGCACTAGAGGTATGTTATACTAGTTTCTAAGATGATATTGCTAAAGCTGATTTGGGGGTTTGAGAATCTGAACGATTCAAAATATCCAAAAACAACTTCCTAAGGCTTTGTATAATTACAGGTGGATTTAGTAACATTGAAAAAAGCCAGTGTACGTGAAGTTGTATGATTAGATAGATTTTCTACAGTTCTTTCCTATAGTATAGATTCTTAGAAGATTCCATTGTTAAACATCTTAGAAAAGATATGCAAGTAACAATATGAAAAATAATGAGTTAAGTTGATGTGGCATAAAGATAAGTAATATTGAATGTTTGGAGCAGAGCCTTTCATTGGAGAATTTATAGTCACAAAATGATTAGCCATCATTGCAGATTTATTTCTCTATAATGGGTAATGAGACTTTTGTGTCTGTGTATGTTGTGTGTATATATCATACATGTACATATATGTATATATATATATATATAAGAGACAAGGTGTACGTATGCCGCTATACATATATATAAACAATACAGTGTCCCTTTCTTGTATCACCTAACTTTGCGTTCTTGTCCCATTCCGTATTATTTATATATATACATATATATATATATATATATATATATCGGCAAATAAAGTGAGTTCACGGCTGTATCCTACACCAGTTTTTCATAACCAGCCCCAGCCCATTCAAAAGTACCTTGGATCATAGGGCAACCTGCTGTGCTTGAGGAGACCTATTGAGTCAAGTACATCAACATCAGAATGAAAATCAAATGGTAATTGTAGTTGTGATACCTGTGCCGGTGGCACGTAAAAAGCACTAACCGAACGTGGCTATTGCCAGCCTCCTCTGGCCCCTGTGCTGGTGGCACGTAAAAAGCACCCACCCCAAAAGGATGAAAAGCAAAGTCGACCTTGGCGGAATTTGAACTGAGAACGTAACGGCAGACAAAATACCGCTAAGCATTTCGCCCAGTGTGCTAACGTTTCTACCAGCTCGCCATAACAACATTTTCTGCCATGGTCAATGCGATGGTCACACGCTACATGCCTTCCTTCCAAGTACTGCTGTAAACAGTGGAAGTGAGGTAGAATGTTAAAACTTAGTGCACATGCACTAAGGCGTTCAAGGTCTATTTTGCCAAGCATCACAGACAGCTCATTACTATGACATCAGTTCGGATACTTATTGATCAGATCCCATATATATAAATATGTATATAAATATCTATACCTATGTATATCTTTATGTATGTGTGTGTGTGCGTATGCGTGCATGTATGTTATGATATAAACATTGTTCATCTTGTTTACATCACCTGTCCCTAATAATTTGACCTCATTTAAATCCAAAATATCAATAATCTCCAGTCACTTTTCTTCCACTGTGAAACCAAATCGAGGAAAGCAGCCTGGCTACTTTTATTCTTGAGACTATATGGAAAACAATATGACACGAAGAGAAAAATACTAACTCATAAGCTGAAACTGAAATAATTTCTCAAAACATTCTAACATTCTAATATGCTTCTAAATATAAATGTATACTTATGCTAACATGCTGTCTTTTAAAGACTTTATTGACAACAACATGTGCATTTTATGCATATCAAATATGTATGTATGTATGTATGTATGTATGTATGTATATTAGGTCGTCAAGTATGAAATTTGTAGAAAAGAAAAAAAAAAACATAAATACAAGGAATAGTTTTATTCATCAAAGTATGCACCCATAATGTTAATACTCTTTTACCATTTCAGCAGTAGCTTGTTCAGCCTGGAACTGTAAAGGCCTGACAATCTAGAGTCAATAAAATCTTGGAAAGCCTGTTTTACAGCATCGTCGGAATTAAATTTTTTTTCAATCAAAAAGTTCTCCAAATTCTGAAAGAAGAGACAGTGGGAACAAGATCAGGTGAGTATGGTGGATGATGGAAAAATTCCAACTCCAACTCCTGTAATTTTGCCAATGTCATTTTTGCAATATGTAGTCTGGCATTGTCTTACAATAAAATAGGAGTGGATCTGTTGACTAATCTAGGCTGTTCTTTTTTTGTAAGTTTCTGCATCATTTGGTCCAGTTGGCTGCACTATACTTCGGCTGCGATTGATGAGCCAGGTTTAATGAAATCATAATGGATTACACCTGTCCCAGACCACCAAACACACATCATCAGTTTCTTTTGATGAATTTTGCTTTTTGGACTGTGTTTTGTCCAACCATTATGCTGAACATTTATGGTTGTTGTATTGGATCCATTTCTCATCACATGTTACAATTCGATTAAAAAATTATGCATTTTTGTGACAAGAAAGTAGCATAATGCTGGCTTCCAAACGTTGTTGTTTCTGATTTTCATTGAGTTCATGTGAAACCCACTTATTCATCTTTTTCATTTTACTGATTTGAACTAGGTGAGTCAATATTGTTTGCTTGCTAACACCAAACAACAACGATAGTTCACGGGCACTTTGAAATGGATTTGACTTGATGGTGGCTTTCAGTTCGTCATTATCCACTCTGGCCAACTGCATTGCTCATTTGTGAGGTCAAAGTTACCAGAAGAAAATTTTATAAACCAATTTGATATTGTCTGCTGTGTAATAACATTAGAATGAAATACTTCATTAATATTCTGAGCTGTCTGTGATGCTGTATTTCCAAGAAAGGACTCATATTTCAAAGCTGTATGAATTTCTGACTTATCCATCTCTAAACAAAAATAGTAGAAAACGATTTATAAATACTTTATAAAGTGCAAAATGAGTTAGAATAAAGATATGTCAGTTTTGTAACAAAAAATCAAGATTTTCAAAATATAATAATGCCACAAAATGAGCAGCTGTCAAAGTTTATCATATACCTTACTGCAAATTTCATGCTTGATGAACTAATATATGTATGTATATGTGTATATATATGTGCATATATATATATATATATATATCATCATCATCATCATCATCATCATCGTTTAACGTCCGCTTTCCATGCTAGCATGGGTTGGACAATTTGACTGAGGACTGGTGAAACCGGATGGCAACACCAGGCTCCAGTCTAATTTGGCAGAGTTTCTACAGCTGGATGCCCTTCCTAACGCCAACCACCCAGAGAGTGTAGTGGGTGCTTTTACGTGTCACGCGCACAAAAACGGCCACGCTCGAAATGGTGTCTTTTATGT
>NC_068987.1:81035634-81056279 GCF_001194135.2 Octopus bimaculoides
TATATATATATATATATGTATATGTATATATTTATGTGTATATATATATGTATATATATGTGTGCGTGTATGCGTATATGTATGAATATATGTGTGTGTATATATATATGTATGTGTGTGTGTGTGTGTGTGTGTGTGTGTGTGTGTGTGTGTGCATGCGCATTATTTAGAAGGCTGTTTGTTGTGGCTGATCAGAGAATGACCATTAGTTTTGCACTTATAAACCCTTAGCTGTATAGGCATGTCAGCGGACTCAAATGGTCAGAGATCCCACCACCACCACACACACACACACACACACACACACACACACATTCTTATAAATCTGAAGTGATGGTTAAAAAGCAGCAAATAACAGCAGTGTTATAACTACATATTGGAGTTTAGAAATGGCAATCATGCAGCACACAATATATTTGCTACCTTCTTTGGTAGCAAACAAATAATGCATTTGTCAACCTATTCAATAATATCTGCTGACATCCTAAGTCAATAAATAAATCCTCTTGCTCTTTTTAGGCACAATGTATGGCCAAAATCAAACTTGTGTACAAAGTTAAGCTTCATGGTGGCAGTAAAGATAGTTTGCTACAAGTTGGGTTGTCTCTTTTCTAATTGTATACAATCAGAACAGAGTAACAATGTCTGCATGTCACTAAGTGATGATGGTGAGTGATTAGATGTTTAGGAGCTTAACTACTGAAAACCATTTCTGTGCAGTTCTTTTAATTATAACACCTTCTCTGTACACGAGAGAAATGTTTTGAGTGATTTTGGCAGTTTTGGAATCTTGATTGAAAGCAAAGAGAAGTAAACATCAAAAATGCTCATTCTCATTTTTTTCCTACTTAGCACTCAATTGTCATACATTTGAAAAGAAGAAAAATTTATATAAATTTAAAACTAATAAACAAAAGTTGTAGATGAAGAATAGAGCTACAAAAACAGAAAGGAAAAACATAAAACACTCTGTTAAAAATATTTTTCATGTACAGGTGTTGTTGTGTGGAAGCACAGGTGTGTCTGTGTGGTATAAAGCTTGCTTCCCAACCACATGGTTCTGGGTTCAATCCCACTGTGTGGCACCTTGAGCAAGTGTCTTCTACTATAATTGAGAAAAGTCAATTCTATCAACCCCAGTCAATAGCCAGGGTTGACAGTATCAACTATCTTCTCCCTGAAAACTATTGACCTTGTACCTAAATCAGAAACAATTGATATAAAATACAAGATGGAACCACTCAAATATTAATGAATATTACTGGGTAACACAAGTTCAGCTGTGTTGCATATAATGGTTATTTTCACACTGTGCACTATGCTACTTTGCTGAACTTCTAGTCTGGCATAGTATAACACTACAAAGAAATGTACAAACCTTTGGTTAGTATGTTCTGATTTAACCCTGTTTTCTGAATGTGTGTTATTAGATTTGGAAACAAATTAGTCAGATTATATCATTGTATAACAACAAGAACAGAATTATTATAACAAAAATCTGTTTCTGTTAATAAATTTCCAATGAATTTATACATATGATTTCACACCAATTTATACACACAATTTCTCATTAATTGATACATATGATTTCTCATAGTGCATATGAGAGGGAGTGAAAAGGAAAGTGCAAGTTATAAATATGTAACAGGCAGAATATAGACAAAAAGAAGCAGGGAGTGGAGAGGTGGAATGAATTCATATAGTTAGAAAATAGCTAGTGGGAGTTAGAAAGAGAGAAGGATGTCCCTGAGCAGCAGTAAAAGCAAATGAGAAATATGATGAGTACTAGTGGAATGTTAGTCACTTTTGGTCCTTATTTTTCTCACTTTCCTATTATCCTAGCATCCATCCAGCACCATATTACGATACAATTAACTGTATAGTATTTAGGAGTAGCTCAACAATAACTGTCACGAGATTTCAGAACAGATGACAGAAAAAGGAGTTTTCTATTATGATACATGATTTTATTTTAGATGATCGAAACATTTTTATGAATTTATCGTCTTTGGTGGGTGTAAGACACTCAAATAGCACATCCAGAATATACACACTTACAATACTGATACTCAAAAATAGAAACTGAAATGAAAACTAACAGTAATTTTCTTAACTCAGATTTCATCCAGATTATTTGATTTCTGGCTTCACAGAATTCAATTTGACTTTTTCGTCACCAACCCAGCTGAAACCGGCTCTGGCTCAGTAGTACAAATGTTTTGTTTTCATAAGTTTTGAATTAAAATCTTCCATCAAACCTTAGTCACAATTTATATTCCTAACACGAGCTTAATGATTACTAAGTTATTTTACTAAATTCTTTGTTATATTTAAAATCAATTGAAGGAAACACAGAACATCTCAAAATAAATACAGTAACGAAAGGGTTAATGATGAGTTGCAGAAGAAATTTGAAATCATATATTTGTAGTAAAATCTAAACCTTTCCTATCTCTGTCTCAATAAGTCCTCTGCAATATCTAAAATTTTGAATCCGTACTGACTGAAGCAAGCACTTTTTTCAGGCAGCCTAGTTAAATATGTTAATTACAATGTGTGAATGCATGTGTAATAGATAAGTTATTGGTCAGTTATAGCAGTAATTAAAATTGCTGTGGCAGTAGAGATGAAGGTGGTAGTGACAAAAGTGCAAAGAGCAGTAAGGCCTTGCTGGTCATGTCATAGCAATGGTAGGTGGGGCCCAATGAGACTCTAAGCCCAATCATTAAGAACAAAGGGTGATTTTCTCTATTGGTGTATCAGTCAGAAAAATAGGTCATTATATTGGGAAGTTTAGCTTTTAGCAGAGGATTTATTGAGACAAAGGTTCAGATAAAAAGTTGGTCAATAAGTTGATAGCAATAAAAACAATGGGTAAAATAAGCTTAGTTCTACTTTGAGTCAAACAGGCAGTAGACTGGATCACAACCAAGTTCTGTGTTACACATTTTATGAGCTGAGTAAAGCCTGTAGTTGTGTACTAATGTGATGATGTGTGCATGTATGTGAAGATGCATGCATGCAGAGGAATTGGTTATGTATGTACTCTATTGCTCTACAGCATCTTTAATATTATATTTATTTAAAGATGGTGAGCTGGCAGAAATGTTAGCATGCTGGGTGAAATGCTTAGCAGTATTTCGTCTCTCTTTACATTCCGAGTTCAAATTCCACCAAGGTCAACTTTGCCTTTCATCCTTTCAGGGTCGATAAATTAAGTACCAGTTGCATATTGGAGTCAATCTAATCGACTGGCCCCTCCTCAAAAATTTTGGGCCTTGTGCCTAGAGTAGAAAAGAATATTATATTTATTGTTGCCAGTGCCGTTGGACTGGCTCCTGTGCAGGTGGCACGTAAAATACACCAATTTGAGCGTGGCTGTTGCCAGTACTGCCTGACTGGCCTTCGTGCCAGTGGCACGTAAAAGCACCCACTACACTCTCAGAATGGTTGGCGTTAGGAAGGACATCCAGCTGTAGAAACTCTGCCAAATCAGATTGGAGTCTGGTGTAGCCATCTGGTTCACCAGTCCTCAGTCAAATCGTCCAACCCATGCTAGCATGGAAAGCAGACGTTAAACAATGATGATGATGATGATTTGCTATCAAACTTACAACATATTTCGATTCGAACCATAATTTCTTAATAATAACATATCTTCTTAAAGGTTCTATTAATTTCAATTTCAGAATGGAATAGATTGAAAGTTTCATAAGAGACATAATCTTTTTAATTAATTCATCTGTAATCTCTCTTTGACCATGATTTATGATTTTTAACTAACTGAATAATTCCCACAATGCCTTTAATGCTGCAAATGGAAATGTATACAAGTTTCTGTCTTTGCTCAATGACAAATCAGTTTGTCGATGTTGTCTAGGGACTGAATGATTGATATTTGGTTTGAAACCAAATATTATCGAATTCTGAGTAACCCAGCGGCTTAACAGGTTTTGATGAATACACACATACATATTTTAGCTCTATAACTCTTTATATTGAGTATTTCTTCCTTTGGCATCTGTAACTTGCTTGATCTGCATGAAGTATGTGTGCATAGATACATAAATGCATGTGCATATGTACATAAATATGTATATGTAAACCACAAGTTTTAACCACATCAATGAGCAACTGGGCCTTGTAACCAAATTCTTTAGTTGTTGGAATTATATTTGGTGAGTACAAATGTGCATTTTTGGCAGTAAAGTGTGAGAAACTTGTGCCCTCCTCCAATAGACTAAATATAAATGACCTAAAAGTACAGCCTTCACTTTCTGGTGAAAGCTACTAGCATTATGGACAGGATAAGAATGTTTGATCCATAAGTTGTGGTCAAGGAATGACTTACACAACAGAGATATATGGTTTTCTGAATTCTTAGCTTACAACAAGCATATCACCCACAAAAACCTTTGTAGTACCTATTCTCATTCCAGCGTTTAGCCTTTTAAACTGATCACTGCAAGAACTCAACAAGAGAGCTATATGAACTCACGAGATGTTCAGTATTATTGGAAACTTCAATATTGATGGAGATGAAGACAGGCTGCTCTTCGCATGCAAGGATGGTGGTTGTGATCTTAAATCTGTTTTGATGAAATATGAAGCACATATTGTGACACTGAAACTACATCTGCAGCAAAAAAAGAAGTCTAGTAACTATCTTGCCCAATTCTGTGAGTATGAATACTGATGCAGATCTCTCCACAAATAGCACTGTAAAAACTTTATCTAATACAACAAAATAATGCAAAATTAGACCAATTCACTGAGAAAGTAGTACATGAGGCCTAAATCATAAAGGGAGTAAATTAAAATCTTGGCATGATATACCGACAAGTTTATAACATACAACTCAGGAGCAAGTGATTCCCACTATGTATCTACAGTATAAAAGGTAGAAATACAGGTAGATGACAAATGTAGGCTGTGTAAAACTAAAATTGAAGACATCAGCCACATTGTTGCCAGCTGCAAGAGAGTATCTGTAAGATATCATCCTTCCATGAGGCATGATGGCTACAACAATCTTGAACAGAATAAGAAAAAAGAAAAAAACAGCAGATGAAGATGACTGTATTGAAACTAATAGGCAAAAAGAATATTCTTGGCATTTAAAAATTAAAACAGTCACCAAATTAAAAGACAACCAGTCATATATTGTTTTGTAGAATTACAAATAACTCCACAAGTGCTGCCTGAAATTTAAGAGTAAACCCCAGTAATCACAGAATTCCTGTGTGGATCAGCAATTCTCTTAATTTTGAAAAATGTGCGTCCAACACAAATCTGTAGAAGGAGGAGTTCTTTGTCAAGTTATATCAAATTGATTTATAACATATACAAAAGACTTCGAATGTAGGGGATGGATATAGTCATTTAAATCAATACAAATGCACAACTGATACTTTATTTTATCAAACTACCCCCAGAGGGACCTAAGTCAATGTCAGTGGAAACATGATTGTAACTTATTTTTAGAACATTTTTGCAAATGTTTACCAGTATGGAAGTTTATTTCACACTGTACCATTGAAATCGTCCAGTAATTTTTCAAAATGTTTATGTTGTAGTTGTTGGACACTTATGAAGATTTAATTTTGAATTTCAATCTACATGTCATTGTGTAATCGTCTGATTTGAATGAATTTTGACTGCTGCTCTTGTCTGACATTGTCTGACGCCAGATTCTACATGGTAAATAGATTTGAAATATCACACTTGTGGCTATTGTTATTTTGAATCAATAGCATTAATTTTTAACCTATTGAAGACAGGATTGTTTTTTCAATAAATGTTATGCACAATCTTTCAACTTAGAATTACATAGGATTTTAGTGTTACTTCATTGTATTTTCTTACCTAAAGTTTCTATCTGTATTTCTGCAGTGTATTTGTTTGGTTCCCTACTCAGGAGATTCACTGGCAACCATTTTCTGAAACTTGTATATGATTTACTCCTGCAGGCTATACTATGACATTGGCAAATAAATCCACAAACTTGTTTGAAGTCCTTGCTCAGGGATAGCAATATAACATCCTAGGCAGCCATCATCTATGACAGTCAACTCTTCCACACACACACATACATCCGCTTAACTTCTGTAACAAGAGCTATAAAAGAAACAAACCAACAACCTTTTTAAGTCTTCAATTAATTCATTTCCAAAGAAAAATGACCTTCATTTGCCTCACAACTACAGAGGCATTACTCTCTTGTCTCTAGATTCAAATTTCTACAATTCTATGCTCTTTGATATAATTTTTCTTCATATCAGTTCCATCCAGCATTGAAACAAAAAGCAATTCCACAAAAGTAGCTTGACATTACCACACATTCTTGCCCTTTGAAGAATCATAGATGAATTTAGAATTCCCAAGCAAGTGGAATCAATTGTATTTGTGGATTTCTCCTGGGCATTTGAGAGAGTCAACAAGAATGGCCTTATTTATCTTGTTGGACTATGACATCTCGGATGAAATTTTCAAAGCTATCACCATCATGTATGAAAACCCATCAAACTATATTCAAAGTACAAATGACTCAACTGAAGAGTTTCCAACAACAGTAAGAATCCTTAAGGGAGGCACTCCAGTTCCTTTTCTCTTTGCGATTGTGGTGATCTATATCTCTAGGAAAGAAATGAAGCCAGTATGCTTTGCTGGATGTACAATGTCAGTGTGCATGTTCAACAGAGAGTAAGCATCTTGAGAGAAAAGTTGGGCATAAGAGGCATCAGATGTGGTGTGCAAGAGAGACAACTGTGGCATGGTCATGTGATGCATATGGACAGGGACAGCTGTGTAAAGAAGTGCTGATCTTTATCTGTGGATGGGACCTATGACAGAGGTAGCACCAGTAAGATATGAGACAAGGTGGTGAAGCATGATCCTTGAACTTTGGGCCTCAGAGAGGCAATGGCTAGTGACTGAGAACTTTGGTGATATGCTGTGCTTGAGAAGACCCATTAAGCCAAGTGAAATCATAGTCATAGCTGATGCTGGTGTCATGTAACTGGCACCCATGCTGGTAGCATGTAAAAAACACCTTTTAAGCATTGGTCCTCATAGAGGCAAAGTGGCTGATGCTGGTGGTATGTGGAGAGCTCCTTTTGAGTGTTGGGCCTCATGGAGGCAATGACTGAGATCTTTGGCATTATGTCATGCTTAAGAAGAAGACCCATCAAGCCAAGTAAAATTGCAGTCATGGCAGATACTGGTGTCATGCAAATGGCACCTGTGCCGGTGGCACGTAAAAGCACCCATTACACTCTTGAAGTGGTTGGTGTTAGGAAGGGCATTCAGCTGTAGAAACCATGCCAAATCAGACTGGGTTCTGGTGCAGCCTTCCAATGTGCCAGCCCCGGTCAAACCCATGCCAACATGGACAACGGACACTAAATGATGATGATGATGGTCTACGTATATGTGCCTTTGTGTCTGTGCTTATCCCCCACCACCACTTGACAAACAGTGTTGGTGTGTTTATGTCCTAGTAACTTAGTAGTTCCGCAAGATACCAATAGAATAAGTAGCAAGCTTAAAAAAATTAAAAAAGGACTGGGATCAATTCCTTTCACTAAATGTTCTTCAAGGTGGTGCCCCAGCATGGCCACAGTCTAATGACTGAAACAAGTAAAAGATAAGAGATTACAAGAAAAGAGGTGTCTTACTTTTGAATGCTGGAGTGTGCAATAGAATCTAATTCATTGTTAAATTTCAGTTTGACATATGCAATGCATATTTTGTTGATTTCACCTCTTCATAGATATTTGGAGAGATGTATATAGAGAAGTATAGTGAATTATTAAAAGAATGTAAAAAATGGTGGTAGTGGTGGGGGGAAGCCTCGTTAACAATACTTAGCATAGTTTCTACCATGAAGCCATATCATATAACTGTTTCAAGATTACAACCATATTCTGAAGTGTTTGTTATCTGGATTATCTGCCTTTAACCTTGATATCACAAGGTTCTTTGACCGTGGAATATTATTCAAAGAACTGAAAATAAATAATTGATATATAAGGATTGCTAAATGTTTGGCAGAAACAGTAAAGTTAGTGGCAGTGGAAAAGAGAAAAGAGAAATAGAAAGGAAGGAAAAGTATGAGTGTGGGAGAAATGAGAAAATGAGAGGAAGAAACAGGAAAAGAAAAAAAGAAGAAGCAAAAGAAACTAGATCTATGTCAGCTTCTCATACTATAGAGGAATGACTGAAAATTGTTTGTAACTCTATTAAGAGGTTAGGCCATCATTATCATCATCTAAATTGTGTTTTCCATGCTGGCATGAGATGGATGGTTTGACAGGAGCTGGTGAACCAGAGGACAGCATCAAACTCCAGTGTCTGCTTTGGTATGGTTTCTATGACTAGAGGTCCTTCCTAATGCCAACCACATTACAGAGTGTATTGGGTGCATTTTATGTGGCACCGACACTAGTGATGTCACCAACTATCTTGTAAGACAAAACCCTCAACTGAGGGAGAGTTGTATTGAGTGAGGTGACTTTATGCCAGGTGATGAAGGGCTAAAATGAACAAGAACAAAAACCTACAAGAAACTTACTCCCTCATATGTGCTTCAAACAGATCAAAGGCTGATTCATCAGACAGCATTTGCCTAATATGTTTGAAAACTAACAGTATTAACAAACTTAGTTGTACTGCAGAGTAAGATGCATAGGACCTACTAAATAACAAATTCTTCACAGGATCTTGGAACATTTCAACAAAATCTTACATAACAGGCATCGGAGTGGCTGTGTGGTAGGTAGCTTACTTACTAACCACATGGTTCCGGGTTCAGTCCCGCTGTGTGGCACCTTGGGTAAGTGTCTTCTACTATAGCCTCGGGCCGACCAAAGCCTTGTGAGTGGATTTCGTAGACAGAAACTGAAAGAAGCCCATCGTATATATGTATATATATATGTATGTATGTGTGTGTGTGTGTGTGTGTGTGTGTGTGTGTGTGTGTATGTTTGTGTGTCTGTGTTTGTCCCTCCAACATTGCTTGACAACAGATGCTGGTGGGTTTACACCCCCTGTAACTTAGCGGTTCGGCAAAAGAGACTGATAGAATAAGTACTAGGCTTACAATGAATAAGTCCTGGGGTCGATTTGCTCGACTAGAGGCGGTGCTTCAGCATGGCCACAGTCAAATGACTGAAACAAGTAAAAGAGTAAAAGAGTAACACCCAGTGCAGAGTTCCTATGCAGACTGACATGAGGAAGAAGTGTATCACCACAGGTCTTAGCAGGAAACCAAGATGCAGTAAATGTTCAGATATCCAAAAGATATTTCATTAAGAAAAAAACTATATCTTACTCTGAGCCACCAGAATGGAATGGACACATGGAAATATATAGACTGTTTCTCCAAATCGTATTCATGTCTGGCTGGCTGGTTATTAATGTCATAACAAACACACAAACAATATGTCTGATGATGGAAGTTTGAAGTCTGAAAGCTCTCATAGCACAATCGGACAGCAACAATGAATCTAGTAACACAGCTCAGTCTACAGTTATTTGTTAGCTAATTCTACTGAATTCCCATAATATCTATCTATCTGTCCATCTATTTGTCAGTCTGTCTGTCTATCCATCTATCTGTCTACCACCGCCACCACCATCACCATCATTTAACATCCACTTTTCCATGCTTCCATGGGTAGGACGGAATTTTATGAGGCAGATTATCTATAACTGCTCATCTGTCCTGTCGCCAATCCTCACCTGTTTCCAAGTAAGGTATTTCCCATAGTCAGACAGGTCTCTCCACAGAAGACTGCAAGTGAATATCATTTGATAATAAACCAGCTTATGTCCAAATACTGCTCAGTCAGAATTATAAAGAAAATCAGTTTCAGTTAAGGAATTTTCAACAAATTTACTTCTACAACTTGAAAAAAGGTGAATGTATGCCTGTGGCATATCACTCACCCCTTGGTTCGTATCTTTATTCCCTGCCTATAATCCTGCCATCCACCATATGATATGATTAGCTGTGTGGTGCATGCTGCTATTACAGAACAACTACCACAACATTTCATAACAGGAAAAAGAAAAACTAGTTATTCCCATTGTGATCTATGATTTTATTACTGAATCAGCTTAATATATTATGATGAATTTATCATGTTTATGGGTGTGTAGCATACAACTTAATGCACAAAATAAATGCCTCTAGTATTCATTTAGTTTTTGTTGTACACTATGTTTCTTGTCAAGTTTATTTGTTGTCTATGGGATGAATATCCTTTTTATTCCTGGAATGAATTCAATGATAACTTTATCTACACGTTTGCCCATTAATATTAATTAGATTTTGTTGCAGTGATAACCCTCAGTTTTTGATGTGGTGTAGTATTTCTTATCCTTATGATACTGACAAAAGTTTAATTTTGTGTGTGTTTGTTTCATAAGTGAATTTCAGTTTTTAAATATTTATCTAAATGACTAGTATGATTGTTTGATTGCAAGATATTTATCTCATGTATACATCAACAATATACACACACATAGAGTCTTGTGTACATATTTTTTTAGAATTCAAATGCATTGAAGATGTAACAAAAGCAAACTTAACCGGGAGCCTATCTTTTTTAACTTTTAGTATTCCTATAGGGGCTTCTAAATACATCTGTAGTGCATGCGAATAATAAGTTTTGAAGATAATTTGCAGTATATGCGCAGTTTTCATTCTTGGATGATGGTATGCATGCCTGAGAATGGAGTATATTATGGTGTTTATTGGCACATTAGTGATTAACTGTTCAACATCTAAGGGAGCAATGATGCTTTTAGGTGTGGTTGTTCTAAGTATATCAATAAATTCATCTGTTGAATTCATCATAAATGCGTTGGGTATGTTATCGTTTTATTATTGTATTTAACTATGGGGATATGTTATGTGTCATTGAATTAATACATGAGATGATTGGCTTAACGGGTGTTTTTATGGAGCTATATATTTGTGCTTGCATGTCTTCGCTTCAATAAGTGAAGGGCCTACAGTTTTATTATTTACAGCATAAACACAATAAGTTTAAATTTGATTTTAAGTTCAATTATGGGACCTCATTTGATAGCATAATATTTTAATATTGTTTATATTCATACGTATAATCTATTTACATGAGTACAATGGGATCTCAAATACAATGCAAACCCCACCTTTTGCATCTGAAAATCAGCAATTTATATTTTATCCTTGGTTTTACTTAAACATAATGCTACCCAGTATCTTTGATCCTGATGATTTGATGATTTGTATTAAATTTCTCACATTATATATGTGAAAATATGGTACACACTCACACAGAAGCATATATATATATATATATATTGATACATACATACCTATATGTATGTATATGGGTTCTTGTTTCGCAAGGTACTTAGTAATCTCTTTGATGCTGGTGCCACGTAAAAAGCACCCAGTACGCTCTGTAAAGTGGTTGGCATTAGGAAGGGCATCCAGCTATAGAAACCATGCCAAAATAGACTATTGAACCTTTGTAGCTCCTGGCCTTGTCAGCTCCTGTCAAACCGTCCAGCCCATGCCAGCATGAAAAAACAACTGTTAAATGATGATATTGATGATTACGATGATAATGATATGTAGATATAGACGCAAGAATAGTATTTTCAGCCTGCCAGCCTTCCATGGACTGTGGTGCATTTGAATTTAATTTGGCTTTATGTAGTCTCTAATCACTTTGGTTTTTCTGGAGTAGGTGGAGCTATGTTGAATGGTAATTAGAGTATGCTGTGAAGAAAAGGTATTATAGAAGGTTTGCATTGATTAAAGTTGGAGTTGTGTCATTATTCAGAGTTCAGCCATGAATGTGAAACTTTGTAACCATGTATGTCTATTTAGATGTGTCAGCTTCAGGTCTTAGGATCATATTTCAGGGTTCACAAAAAATGTAGATAGGTGAAAAGGTTAGTTGGTTAACAGACAGGTGAAAGGGTTAGTTGGTTAGTAGACATGTAACAAGGTTTAATTGATGTTATTTGATTACAATTTAGAAAATTTAACCTTTGTGTTTTGATGAGGTAAAGTTTGCAGAATATATTTTTATAAATATTTCTTCTGTTTGGTTTCAAGCATTGGTATTAGTGATGATGATGATGATCATCATCATCATCATTTGAAGCTACTTTTCCATGCTGGAATGAGTTGGATAGTTTGACAGGAGTTGGCAAAGCTGGGAGCTGCACCAGGCTTCGTTGTCTGAGTGCTTTTTACGTGGCACCAGCACAGACAAGGTCACCAAGTACATTGCAAGATATAAGCCCCTCAACTGGGAGGGGAGAGTAGCATTGAGGAGGTGTGGCTTTGTGCTAGTTGAGAGATTAAAGGTATAGAGAGATAGAGGTACATGTCTTGCTGTAGAGTAGATACATGAATACTCTAGTTGGAAAAGAAAGAAGAGTGAGTTAGAAAGAAATATAAAGAGAGTGATAGTAAGAGAGATGATGGCAAAGATAAGTTGGGGCATGCCCTTGAAGAACATTTGGCACGGTGAGAATAAGTGAGGTGATACAGAAGTTCAGACTGGGTAAGTGGGTAGGATTGTAGTGACAGTAGCAAATGATGGAGAAAAATATAAGAGAGGCTTAGAGGCAAGGGTTGTGACAAAAATGTGCAGGGATTGAGGGTGATAGTAGATAAGTGAGGTGTTAATGATGTTTATAACATATTATTTTGGCCCTATGAATATATGTAAATGTGCAGCATCATAAATATGCGTGCAGATATAAATACGGAAACAAATTTTTCAGCCAGTAACTTTTAAAAGAAGTAAGGTGTGATTTGAAGTGTGTTCGGTCATTATTTCTTGCTTTTGAGTAACCACATAGCAGCTCCCTCATTACACATTAAATTAAAGAGTTTAATCAGAGATCCAGTTACTGCTTTATACCTTTGAACTGAAAAATTTTGAGTTGGTTTAAGATTGATGTGTCGTTTATAATTCCGGGATCAAATAAATATTTATTATTCTAAAATAATTAGTAAAATTTATGAGTGATACAAATGACAACCATTCTTTCTTTTGAGTAAAAATCAACGCAAGTGTCGGCTTAAACAAAGTGTAACATATGTCAAAAAGTCACTTTTTATATGTATTCATAATTCTGGCAACTTAATTACACAAATAACAGGAAACAAAAATTAAGAAATGTTTCTTTGAAGTAAATTATTAAATTTTCTGTAGTATTAATAAGTTTTTAGTAAGACTTAAAGTAAGAAGATTGCATCATCTTGAACAGCTCATTACTGTCATAAAAATAAGACACTAAATATCTTGTTATTCAGTATTATTTTGTATTTTTATAATGATGGCGGAAACAATTATTTGTGAATAGATTTGATGAAGCAGTAAGCCATTGTAGTTTTTAAAGCAATAAGAACTCTCTTGTCAAAGAAATTATTCTCTACTTACTCAAACTATATTTAGTTTTATATTTTCATATTTAATTCTGCTCAAACATAAAACTAAAATTCTTGAAAGTACTTGAATGTACTTATTATAGATATCAGATGAATGAGAAACTTTTATATCTGTAGTCGGGAACATTCTCATGCAACATTAATGTTACTTAGGAGAGAGCAATACTATTAGAAATAGCTGAATTACCGAGTTCTCTCAAGAGTAATAAAGCAAATAAAAGGTGTTTAAAAATGGTTTATTTTATATTTTATATATATACATATATTTATTAATTTCTTTTATGTCACATTTTGTGAGCAGTAACCTTATTAGCTATATGTGACAAAGGGGTGTCTTGTGCAATTCGGGCAGAATAAATACCATCAGCTATTTTCTTTGTCTTACCTGTTTATTGACAATCTATCTCCTTGCTACTGCGTATATCTTTCCCACTGAAATTAAATCTTCCATATAGCTATTCTACTTGATGTTCAGATATTGAGTCCTTCCTTATGGAAATAGTTGCCTTAATCTCAGTATCATGATAACCGTATCATATGTGTATATACAGAGTGTCCACAAGGTCTGGGTACATGGAGTAAATAAAATCATAATATAAACAATTAAATATAAGAAACAATAATTTCTTAAAGCATCTGTTAATCCCCATGTGAGAACATGGAGTAAATAAAATCATAACATAAACAATTAAATATAAGAAACAATAATTTCTTAAAGTAGGTGTTAATCCCCATATACCCAGACTTTGTAGACTTTAGGCATTAAACTGCAGTCATGCTGGGGCATTGCCTTACACCCCAACCACACATATTCACATGCACACACGCATGCACGCACGCGCGCACACACGCAAAGAGTATGGGTTTTTCTACCAAACAAATAATTTCCCTCTATTTCTCCCTCTCCATCTCCTCTAGCTTGCACTACACTCACTATATCCAGTGTTCTATACTAATTTATGGTCACAACTAGACTGTCTTTATCTATAGGTCTGTTTAATCATGGTGACCTGAAACCAAACAAGAATGGGTCAGGCAGTTGCTTCTTTACCTGTGTCAAACATGATTAAAAAAAAACGAAAAAATCATCCAGCAAAATAACTATTTTGTATCACGGAGAAGCGTTTATGTGACCATTCAGTTTGCTAGAAACAGTAGTCAAATTCCCATCAAATCATGTCTTAGTGTCTTCAAAAAGAACAAAGAGAAAAGGACACATTCAACAATGTTCTTGATATACTAAAATATAGGATGATCATTGCTAAAATATCTTTGGTCATAGATCTGCTTGATCATACTAACCTAAGACTAAACAACACTGTCTTGGCTAATAGTTAATCCAAAGCAAATAATTAATTGAAATGATAAGGCAAACAAGTAAGAGATTTATAAGGATTTGAACATTAATATATTTATGTAACAGATCACTGTAATCTATCTTGTTTCAGTCATTGGACTGTAGCCATGCTGGGGCTCTGCCTTAGAGGGGTTCATTCAACAAATGGACCTCAGCACTTATTTTTCAAGCCTGATACTTATCATATTAGTCTCTTACACCAAACCACTAAGTTACAGGGACAAAAACAAACCAACACCAGTTGTCAAGTAGTGGTGGAGGAGAAACACAAACACAGAAGTACACACAGATATATAAATATGATGAGCTTCTTTCAGTTTCTCTCTACCATATCCACTCGCAAAACTGTGGTCGATCCATGGTTATAATAGAAGAAACTTGCCAAAGGTGCTATGCAGTGGGACTGAACCTGGAACCAAGTGATTGGGAAGCAAACTTCTTACCACACAGCCACATTTGCACCTATGTCTGAATATTTCTTTTGTTCAATTGAAATTTTGATAAGTGTCAATGCATGAGACTCTTAGCCTTTGAGTCACTTTATAACTTCTACTGATCAAATAAAAAATATATATTTGCCACCATGTCATGGTTGTAAACAAGTGTCACCATCATACAAGTGATATTGTTTGTTTCCAATTTTCCATGGTAAACATATCTAGCCAAGGAGAAATATTAGTTTCAGATTTTGGCATAAGGCCAGCAATTTTGGAGGAGGGGGTAAAGCGATTAGATCAACCCCAGTGTTCAACTGGTACAAATTTTATTGACCCTGAAAGGATGAAAGACAATGCTGACTTTGGCAGAATTTGAACTCAGAACATAAAGATGGATGAAATGCTGCTAAGAATTTCGCCTGGTATGATGACAATTTTGCCAGCTTGTCACCTCATTGGTGGTTTATTACTAATGTACATTATGATGTTCTTTCTATCTGAGAAATATTCACTTACTTGGAAATAGGTGAGGGTTGACAACAGGAAGAACATCCAGCTGTAGAAAATCTGCCTCAACAAATCCATCTGACTTACACAAGCATGGAAATGTTGACATTAAATGATGATAATAATGATAATGATATACTCATATTTTAAGTTCTATTTTCCTGTTTGTATCATCAAACTTATGTCTCTGAATATATATTTACCTATATAAATACGCTCATGGATGCATGTAGATATGTAAAGGAAATGCATAAATGCCTCGAAGAAGCCAACTGAAATCAAACCAAAGCAAAAGGTTTAATTACTCTCCTGCATTCATAACACAGAGAATGGAATGTTCTGAAATGCTACATCAATAGTAACAGATGTATTTTTCACATTGAATTATAAGTTTAACCATAATATATATAAATAATGAATTAACATTCTGCTTTGATTTTCCATGACTCAATTCTAAATTTATTGTATATCCACAGTTGAAAATTCAAGAGGGCCTAGTATTATGGTTAAAATGAAGAATGGAAATGGATTGTTTGCTTAGATCGTTGTCATTATCGTCATCACCATCATTATTACTTAACATCTGTTTTCCATGCTGGTTTGGGTTGGATTGTTTGACAGGAGCTAGCAAGCTGGCGAGATGCACCAGGCTCCAGTTGTCTGTTCTGGCATGGTTTCTATAGCTGAATGCCCTTCCTAATATAATTAGGTATACAAAAATTGTGTAAAGGTATAAATTAGATTAGTGTATTGTATGATAAACTAAATGTTCATACATAGTTGTTTTTATTATAAAATGTACTTCTGATATATATAAAAAAAAAACACAAATAAAGCAAACATGGAGTAGAGGGAGCATGTCATTGATGAGGTTGTCAATGCAATGAAAGAACTTTGACAAATCTAAATGATCAATTGATTGATTGATTGAATGTTTAATTAAACAATTGATTAGTTAATCAGCTAAATGTTATGTTATTAGCACTCCGTCGCGGGTTCCAGTTGATCCGATCAACGGAACAGCCTGCTCGTGAAATTAACGTGCAAGTGGCTGAGCACTCTACAGACACGTGTACCCTTAACGTAGTTCTCGGGGATATTCAGTGTGACAAGGCTGACCCTTTGAATTACAGGCACAACAGAAACAGGAAGTAAGAGTGAGAGAAAGTTGTGGTGAAAGAGTACAGCAGGGTTCGCCACCATCCCCTGCTGGAGCCTTGTGGAGCTTTAGGTGTTTTCGCTCAATAAACACTCACAACGCCTGGTCTGGGAATCGAATCCGTGATCCTATGACCGCGAGTCCGCTGCCCTAACCACTGGGCCATTGCACCTCCACAGCTAAATGTTAATGAAGTGATTAAATAGAAGCAAAATAGAACCAGTGTATGTGTTTATTAATGACCCTCCTGCGATACAACAAAACTCAACAATAGCACTAAAAAAATCTCATATTTTTTAATCATAGGTCTGCTGTATGTCATTAATGCAACATAAGGCATTTGAATATTCAATTAAGGCATGAAATGAAAACTTTTGTGCTCTTTTAATTCTATCCATCTGAAAACAGGTATTAGGTTAGTATAAATAAAGTGGAATAACTATAAGCCACAGCAGTAAACATAAATTGGTTGTGGATTTATCTTTCTACACAGCACTCG
Source organism: Octopus bimaculoides (assembly GCF_001194135.2). Lineage (NCBI taxonomy): Eukaryota > Metazoa > Mollusca > Cephalopoda > Octopoda > Octopodidae > Octopus > Octopus bimaculoides. The sequence continues at coordinate 81,053,059 of NC_068987.1, forward strand.
GTCACAAAAGTACATTATAACCTCACCTATAATAAGGTTATTTAATGGAACTCTTTGAGAAAAGCTGTGTTAACAACTTAATCGCTGATAAAAGTGCTTATATAAATACCTAACAATATGTGCTGTAGAATGAATTGAGGTAGTGTTTAAACAAATATAGGAGCACTGGTACTATACTTTATAACAAAAGAAATTTTAAGGGTATTAAATATTTTCAAATTCAAATGCTTGTACTAGCTATTTGTTTACAAATTTATATATAGATAATATTATTAAAGTAAATTAGATTATCTTCATTGATTCTAACGTTGGTATAGACAACTTATTGATTTGCATATTTTAGAAGTAGACAATATTAGTGAAACTTTGTGGGCTGGAAGATTTTTTAAACTACTAAAGGTTTTGGGGAGACATCAGAACCAAAGTTTCCAATTCAGTGGCTGCTTATTGGAGATATATCTAAGACTGATTTAATAACATTTTTTTTCTTAAGCTTTATGTCTATAAAGGAAGTGGGTAAAGTTGATTAAGTTAAGCCACTCAAACATTTTTGTAATGACCCTAAAGAAATCAAAGACAAAGTTGAATCAAAGGATGCAAAAATATTATAAAGCAGCACCTTCTCTATCATCACAAACTAAAATCTAATTAGACTGAAGTAAAATGTTTAGATAAAGACAAAACAGCAGAAAAAGGCAAGGAAAGAACCAAAAATTGAAATTGAAATTTGAAAATATTATTAATGAAAAAATGGACAAACAAGCTTCTCCATGATCAATATGCTGTAAGAGTTGACATTGGGGTGAGTAAGCCAATGTGAAAGCCAACAATGGCTCAAAAGATCTGGATTAAAGGCAGCAAAATGAGTGATTTTATTTTAGCTGCACAAGATAAATGTCTAGCTTAAAAAAAGGGAAGAAAAGAAACAAAGATTTAACATCAACTGCACACTGTCCAATCAACACAGAACAACAAAAGAAACAATTGACCACTTCACTATTAATTGCATAGGATTTTTGCAAAGACAAATAATATTCAGACAGTCACAATAATGCTGGTAGTTATGTTAATGGGGGCAATATGATGACACTTCAAAGATAAGTGGCATAAGCATGTATGAATGAAGCATGTTAAGTGTCAGCCATAGAGCTACCTCAGTCTCATGCATACTCTTTAGACAAACAAGGAGATTAAAATAAACCACCAGATATCATAATCAGGAACAGGAATGGAAATATGGTACACAAAAGGAAAGGCAAAAAAAAAGACAAAGAAAAAAGAAGTAAAGGTTAAAAAAAGTATAAAAGTGAAAAGGTATTGATGTAATAGGCCTTCAAAATGGTAATAAGATATGGGGTATGCAAGTAAAAGTGGAATGAATATAATTAATGTAGTGATAAAGAAAGTCAAGGCAAAAAAAAAAATCAATATTTATAGGCTTAAGCATAAGTAAATGGTTTAGAAGCTTGCTTTGCAACCATGTATTTCAGGTTCAGTACCACTGCAAAGAATTTTGTGCCAGTGTCTGCTACTAATATAGCTCTGCACAGACCAATGCCATGAGTGAATTTGGTCGATGGAAACTGTATGAAAGCCTTACATATGTGTGAGTTAGTCCACCACTCACTCCACCCCACCCCAATACTTAGTTAGTTTACATACCATAACTTAGCAGTTCAGCAAAAAAAGACTGGTAGAATAAGTAGCAGACTTTTAAAAAAATCTAAGTACTGGGGTGAGGTTTGATTGAATAAAAGCAATCAAGGCAGTGCTCTAGCATGGCCACAGCCCAATAACTGAAACAAATAAAAGATCAAGGCTCACTCTATACAGTCTGTAACACAATCACAACTCAACTCACAGTTGACGCAACATGTATTCTACACAATCAGTTTTGCTTCCTAACCACATGGTTCTAGGTTCAGTTCCACTGTGTGGTACCTTGGGCAAATGTTTTCTACTGTGGCTTCAGTCTAACCAAAGCTTGGTTTAAATGCTAATGGGTTTAAGTATCTTCTTCTGTAGCTTCAGGATGACTAATGTCTAGTGAGGGAAATTTGGTAGACTGAAATTTTGATAACAATAATATTTTCTATTATATTTTGGGGGCAGGGGCTAGTTGATTACATTGACCCCTGAACTGGTATTTATTTTATTGACCTCAGAATGATGAAGTGAAACTAACCTCAGAAGCATCTGAACTCAGAATGTAAAGAGCTGGAAGAAATGCTGTTCATCATTTCATCAAATTCCACCAGCTCACCACCCTAGAAATGATGATAATAATAATAATAATAATAATTATAATAATGATAATGCCCTGATACAGTACCAGGCAGTGGCTCTCATGGCTTCTGATCTTAATTGATTGGAAGTGTTATCATGTACATTGTTTTGTTTTGGTATAAAAGATGGGCTACAGCAAATATTCTGCTTAATACCACAGATTTGCTTGTCAGTTGTTTGACCTTAACCAGTTGAGCATGTCCCTTGGTGGTTGACGATATGTGCATCTCTGATCACGAGCAGTAGTAGTGGGGGAGCATCATAGCCATGTGTTGAAAGGGATTCTTTGGGGTTTGGATAATTAACTCTGGAAACATGGGTGTTTCATTCAACGTCCTTAAATGACCCTTACTCAGGGACCTTTTCACCTGGATGAGCTACTCAACCGGAAGAAAATTCTAATTAGACTCCACCTGCAAGGTCATGTGCTGCTTATCCTAATATGAGATCACCATATCGCATGCATATGGTTGTAATACATGTACCTGGTGTACCCTTATCAGATGGGTATATTGGGCTTCGTATATTTTACTCCAGTGTCACTTTGATGGCATGCACTGCTCTCTCTCACATAATAATAATAATAATAATAATAATAATAACAGAGTTAAAATTAAAAGAAAAGGGCCATTGTTATGTAATGAACGATATTTCGACATCTTTTGTCTTCAACTGGTTCAAAAAATAAATTTGTCAATCTACTTCATTTTGGTTAATATAGAAAGGCTTGAGGTAACTCCTCCTGAAGATATAGAGTCAAAATTAAAAGAAGAGTGCCATATCTTCAGGAGGAGTTATCTCAATCCTCTTCTTTTAATAATAATAATAATAATAATAATAATTAATAATAATAATAATAATAATTTATTTGCCACAAGGAGCATGCACAAGAAGTTATTACAAGGACAAATAACAAAAAAAAAAAAAAAGAATTT
>NC_068987.1:81056289-81069973 GCF_001194135.2 Octopus bimaculoides
AAAAAAAAAAAAAAAAAAAAAAGAATTTGGACTGAAGTCGTGCAAAATCGTGAAAAATATACATGATAAACAACAGTAAAAACAAAGAGAATGAAGTGCAATATTCCAATATTTATGGTTTATTATTGATATATATTGAATTACATATATATATAGGGGCACCAAAATCTTTCAAGTGCTTAGGGATTCTACGGGTCTCAATCCGGCCCTGCTCGTATATAAGCTCAAGGTTTGCGTGCAGACATGCAATAGAACAGACGACAATGACTACGGAGGACGTCTGCAACGCTGTGCGTCAACTTAGAAAAGAATTAATTGATGACTGGTACCTTACAAGAGTTAAATCTGAGTGCAATGTCGATGTAAATGGTGACCAAGTTGTTCCATTCAATACATTTGCTTTAAAAACTTCTATTCCTCGAATTCCCAGGTAATTTTTCCATAAGTTCTTTCCAATTAAATATTAATCTCCATGAAAAAAAAAAACGCTTCAGGAATTTTCTATTTTTCATTAACGTTTTGTTATTAAAATAACTAATGTATTCGTTTAATTTAATCAAATATCTTCCAGGTGCGTTCATTTAAATATGTTTTAGGGCGAAATACGACTTGGAACAGTAATTTTATTTATTCTTCATATTAACTCTTCGAAACCAAGATGACCGAAGAGTTGTTTCAAGCAGACGACAATTTGGATCTGGAATATCTCTCTTGAACGTGTATACCGACACAAATATGCCTCTCGATTTTGTTTCCTCGTTAATTTCAGGAAAATAAATATTTCTTAATGAAATTTTATAAAGTTATCTTTTCAGATGGTGTAGATTACGATTAAATCGGGATTTAATGTGAAGAAAAGAAACGAAAATGGTGGGCGCGCACACTTTACATACTGATGCATATCACAGAATTTTTTTCAAAATTTCAAGTTCTATTTTATCGATAGAATGATGTGATGCATGTCAGTATGTATGTGTGCCTTCCATTTTTTTCCTTTTACATTAGATTCCAATATAATCGTAATTTACACTGAGATATGGGGGGTTTTTTTTTTGTTTTTTTTTAGAAAATTTCATTAAAAAATACCAATTTCTGAAAGTTATGAAGGAAGCAGATTCGATGGGAAGGAGACACTTGTGTAGGTGTATCCATTAAGCCAGTGATTTTCAAACTGTGGTCCGCAAGGACAAGACAGGGGGTCCGTGGACAGCAAATACTTTTTATGGGCAATTTATTTTATATATGCTTTTTAATCGAAATCTTTTAATTGACAATAAACCGATTTGTTAAATACTGTTAAATAAATAAATGTAAAAATGTTATTTTAAGCAAATATTTATGTATAAATTTCATAAGCGTTTATAAAGGGTAAAGCACAAGGCCAGTATATAAAGGGTAAAGCACAAGGCCAGTAATTTCGGGGAATGAATGAATCGAATTTAGTGTAAGCCTAGATATACAAAAAGACGGAATGATCGTGGATGGAACGTCTTTTCTATAATCCCTGTCCCATGGATAATAACAAATACTGAACGTAATCTCCGAGGGTTCCTCTGTGTTGTCGATCGATCTATTAGAAATAGCAGCTAAACTGACGCAGAATTCGCTTTTCGTTTGATACCTAAAACTTTCATTTTGGTAAATTTTCAGATTAACACCAGCACGATTTTCACTAGGGTCAGGGTTAGAGGGTTAGGGAATTCCGTTCCTAACCCCTAACCCTAACACCCTAGTGAAAATGGTGCGGTGTTAATCTGAAAATTTATCTTCATTTTGTTATTTCCCTCTTTGCATTTTTTAAAATGCAAATTACAAGCCTTATCAGAAGTAGTTCCGAATGTGGAATACTATAACGAAAATAAGTTTAATCGTGAAAAGTACGACGGAGGTGATGGTGAAGGTGTGCGAAAAATTTTCTCCAAAAATGCGATTCAAAATGTAGAATATTATAACGAAAATGTGAGGAAAAAATTATGGCTGTTGTTTGGAAGAAACGATGACGTGGAAGAAGCGAGTTTTTTTGGAAAAAGATGGATTTTAAAAAGTCTGCTCTCAAGTGTTTTGAAAAGTGGGATTCTATAAAATGAGAAGAAAAAAATTCATAAAAAAAAATGTCCGATTTATGTGTGACAGCTATTGCGAAAATCCGCCCAAATCGCCATATGATTGTCGCTCAACCTGTCAGTCAAATAATAGGCGAGGAACTTGCAGTCATTTGAATGCAAGGCTTATGGTTTTGAGTTCAAATCTCATTGAGATTTGCCTTTTATCTTTTTTAGACTCGATGAAATAAAGGATGATCCTTGTGAAAGTGAAATAAATTCACCATATGAATTAGGTATAGGCAACCTTTATCGAGAAGTGGGCCGCATGAGACGAAGCTCATCAAGCGGATCGCACTACTAAAAAAGGTTCAAGGGTTTTCAATGGCATGCATTGCAAAAAAAAAAAAAAGTCCTGTGTACTGTAGTTTGCACGTAACTGATATAAATATACTACAAAGCCGTAATTTTTTTTGTATGGTTTTACTTTTCTCGAACGGTATATTGGAATTTAAAGTAGGTCGTTTCTAATATAACACAAAAATTCTAAGAAAAAATTAACAAAAATGGAATACTAAATGACACATAGAATTCAAGGTTAGTTCGCATTATTTTACATGGTGTTTCATGAAAAGAAAGAAAAGAATGAAAGGAAATATGCCATTTGACAGAAGTAAAAGAAAAAATATATATACTGCTTTCTGATTTAGGCAAAAAGACATATTTTGTGGAGCGTGGTAACTGACAATTATCAATCTCAGTACTTGACTGATATTTTATCTACCCTGAAAGGCAGAGTTGACATCAACAGTGTTTCTACTCAGAATAAATTTCGCAGAATGGAAGTGGTGAATTGGAAGAATTGTTAGAACGTTGAATGGAGATATCTTGCGGTATTTCTCCATGGTGATCCTTCGATAATGGTCTATAGAGTCGGTATGAGGAGACGACACTAACCTCTTCATTTATGTCATGAAGGAATTTTGTGTGGATAAATGACGTCGTGTGCCAATACCGAAAGATTGCTTTCGATCTGAACTCTTAGGTGGTTAGATTTAACCCATCACCCGATTTAACACCACCACCCGGTCCTTGGATATCTCCAAACATTTCTTCCGACGCTCTGCAACCTCACCGCCTTTTTGTGCCAGAATTAAGATACACGATGCTCGAATGTTTGTGATATACTAAATTTAGGCGCTGACCTGGCCTAAAAGCAACGATTATACATTATTAGGCTAAATAAAGAACTTGAAGTTGCTTAAATGAAATAATTTCTCATTACTCTAGGGACAACTAACACACACTAGTTAGATTTCTGAATAAGGAAAAGGTTAAAATATAATTTTGTGGCATTAAATCACCTTTTGAAGTTTACATTTGTTTTTCTTTAGCCACAAGAATATTTGTGTTTTCATATATGAAAAAGGAGTATATTAAAAGAAATGCAAAGGCTGTTTGTATTGTGAACCTCAGCACGTCACTTTATTGTTTCTTTTTTTTTTTTCTCCAGATAACACTATTAGTTCTTACATCTCTTTTAATATTCTTTCTTATGTGACAACCTGCTGAGATTCCTAACACAAACAATCTTTGCATCTTCTTTTTTTTAGTATACTTTTTCATATATAAAAAAACATGTTGAGGTTCATAACACAAACATTCTTTTTCTTCCCTTTTAATGTACGCTCCTGAACACAGAAAAAATAAAAATGAAAACCTAGAGAAGTTGTCACGGAAGCTCAAATATTTTTTATCCAAGGAAAATCTAGCTTGAAATGTAAAACATCACATCCACCCCGTACATCATTACATAATCCGTTTAAGGTTAACAAGTATAGTGTCGAAAAATTCGCTTCTTTTTTGTACCCCGAAAGCACTATTCGGCATAGTTTGTACAATTATATAATGTTGTTGTTAACCGCAGTTTAATCATTCGTATTTTGTGAAAGCAATTACTTGGAGAATTAATTGTATTTCTAGGGAATAAATATTGTAAATGATGTTTGCATTCTGTTTCATATATATATACTAATTAGTACTATCTTCCCCATTTCTATTTTTGTGGGATCTTTTCCTCAGAACATGTTTGTTATTCCTTTTTCAGCAAATATTTTCATTCATCGTTTCTAAGTTTTTTTTTTCCTCCAAATAAATTCGACGTGGTCATCTTTTTATCGTTTATATTTTTGCTTGCGGTTGTATTTTAAAGTACATAACCAACTCATCCAGTCGTCTCTAATTGTCTTTTTATTAGAGTGTTTTATTGATTTGTTTTTGTTCATGTTATTTTTCTTTTTTTATATATATTTAATTTAAATGTCTGTTGACCACTAGCCAAAAACAAATCGTTGATTTAAGGCCAAAGATGAAACGCCTACGCGGTCGCTAGACGACCTGCTAAAAATAACAGCCACATCTGAAGTTAACTCTGAGGGCTTTACGCGATCGCTCAATTTGCCAGAAAAAGCAGCCAATGTACTCCACTGTATAACTACACAGTATTCATATTATAAAATGACACTGAATAATGTGGTTTTGGCTTCTTTACACAAGGAAAAATGGGCAAGCTGCGTTTGGAATGATTTAGATTATAGGTCTTCTTATCTCGACTGACTTGGGACTAAATCACAACCAGATCTTTCTCAGACTACATTCGAACAGTTGGGAAGAACATATTAAAGAATATTTTGAATATACAGAAACTGAAGAAAGCCATGAATGGAGTGCCTTCGACCATGAATGAGATTGTTCGATGCTAAATGACATAGCTAAACATAATTTCTACCTCTTACACATTTTTAGCAGGAATATACAGCAAAGAAACGCATGCTCAAAAACACTTTGAAACTTGGAACACTGGTAGAATGTGTCATAAAAATATTTTTCTGTTCTATAACACAAAATAGATAAGTATACGAAGTTTGAAAGTCTTTCGGTACCAAAAACACTACGTAAAACATTAATGAAAAATGTGGCCCCCGTTTTAAAAAAGATCCAAAAATTTTGAAAAAAAGTAAAAAAAATATGACGGAAATGGGGGTAGGGGTGGTAATTTTAAAATGCCGATTTTTGCCAATTTTTTTTTTGCAGATTCGTATTCTCCGTAGTCGAAAAATAGGTAGGTACTACTAAAGCAGCACGGTCCCGAACGCGCAGTCGCGCGTCCGCGCTAACTAGTTGTGAGTGGTCGATCCTAACCCTAACCCTAACCCTACCCCCATTTCCGTCATATTTTTTTTACTTTTTTTCAGTATTTTTTTTTCAAGATATGCTTAAGTAGTACCAAATAGGTGTTTGTGTCAAAGAAAAAGAAAAAAAAATTTTAAGTGGGGGTTGGGAGGGAGAGACGGGCGGAAGTCTTGCCGGGACCTATCTGTGGTTGCTCGCTGACCTCCTGGAAATAGCATTCAAATGATCAAATCACAGGATCGTTGCAACTAGGTTGTAGGTAGTTCGTTGGGTGACCGGTAATAAAATCAGAGGCAAAAAAGTCACAGTAAAGTCACAATTTTGGCTAGGACAAAAATTCACAATTAATTTATGGTGGCCGGTAATAAAGTCACGGGAAAAAAGTCACAATTAATTTTATGGGATTCGGATAAAACCCCACCGGATAAAACTCCTGTGACTTTTTTTTTACCTGGTTTCGTTCATTGTATCTCTGCCTAGCAATTTATCTCAGAAAATGTTTGCTTATATAGAAAATAGAGGCAAAGAACTTAGTACGTCCCTAATAAAATTTGTTATAGACCCTATTATGTTGTTTATAAAAGAAAACGGAATTTTGCATCGGACAATGTAGTCTCCGATATACAAAAATGACAGAATTGCAAAGCTGGAAAATCAGAGCATTGGTATGCTCGATTAGAATTTATTTAGAGTTAAATAAAATCGTCATCGCGTATTCTAAATGATTATAACGGGCTGCTGTTGATCACTTTGACGAAGTGCATGGTAAACTGTTGTTTTGACGAAGTTTAGCGCTGATTGAACTGACCTACGATCAAAAGCCTCGAATATGCTGTTGTAAATCTCTGACTACTTTTATCCAATGTGTTCTTTCTTGTTTCATTCGGTGATAGTGTGAGCTGTAATCTGGCTCCTTCGTTTGTAGCATCATAAATCGATAGACAGAATATATTGAAACCCGAACTCAAATCACACAGACGTCCGTTTTGTCTTTCACACTTCTGAGTCGAGTGCCGTGGCTGAATAAATTGATTAACTCTGTATCAAAAATTGTGACTCAGAAATCATTGAACAAATGAGCGATTTGATTTTTACTTACGAGCATACGAGCAGTGTGTTTTTTTTTCTTCTTTTCTTTTTGCTTTGGTTTAATGCTTTTAAATACTTTGATCTAAGTCCACAGCAGAAATTAAATAGCTTTGTTTTATAATCACGACTTAGCTTCTTTTCGTGATACTAACAAGCTTAATTATCAATGGTAGTTTTTTTTTTGTTACTGTTGTTACTTGTTACTTAAGTCACTGATTGATTTGATATAATTTGCTTTTCAATTGCATTAAGTCACGATTGTTTAGTCTGCAAATATCACTCCAAATATTGCTTACCTTTCTCCAAACCTCATTAACTCTTGAATTATTTGGATAGGGTGAGAACTGGTCCATAGTTAAGATTATTCATTTCAGTTTATTAACTTATTTGATTAATAGTAAAATTTGTTTTGCTAACTATATGATTACAATTGTAATATGACTAATATGAAAAGCAGTTGATCCTCAATTCACAACTTCACTTGTCTCTTGCACTCTTTTTGCTACAATGCTGCTATATTTGAGGTTGGCTCATTTGCTGTTCTCAACATTTAACATCAACCATCAACACTTATCATATCAATGACTGATGCTGTGAATACTACAAGCCTGAACTCCTTTTCACCTTTAAACATTGACTGTAATCACCCACCATTATCTTTGCACACATTCAAACTTTTGATTGGTATACTATCAAGGTAACTCATCTCAGGACATACTGTACAACATTGCATACCCTTCAATTCTTTTGTACTTACAAATCCCTTAAGCTGGACCACTGTCATGTTAGCTTCCCCTCGTCTCTGACACATCCACATTAGCTAAATGACTGAAACCATTTTCCAAATGGTTCCCTTGCAGCTATACTGTAATACTAAATATGTTGGACTCCATATACATCACTACCACCAGCTGAGAGGCTTTTAACTAAAGCTATAATGCCTGCATGGCAGTCATTAGAAAGACAATGCATAGCCTGGAGGTTCTCTAACTTACAAAATTGCTGTCTGATTTACACTAAAGTCTCTACTTACTTAGCAGAATACTCTTATATGCCATTTTTCAGTCAAAATGCAGTGTGTCCCCTTTAAAGCCATCATATTTGTTGCCTATTTTGTATCCATCTCCAAACTACAACAAACCTCTACCAAACTCTGCTTCACTTTGTTTCCTAGTCTCACCATTATGTGCATATAGGTGTCAAGTTGGAAAAATCTATTTTAGCTTTGCTACAACAAAGCAAATGATCTGATGCAGCTACTTTCAAACAATGTACTCTGGACCTAGCTTCTGTCTTTCAAAACTCTTCAATGTTTCTTTATAAGAAACTACTAAAGTCTTTAGTGTGCACCATTCCCAATAACAACAATCTCTCTAACCTTATCAACAATGAACCAGTCAACCTCATTTGAAACATTCCAAAAGTGATTAAAACAATAATAAGCAGCTATTATCTTATGTCTTTCTCCAGTGTAATCAGTATAGTTTCCATAAAGCCAGATATACAGGAAATTTGTTCTATGTAATCTCTTACTGTGTAGTCTCTTACTCTGGGAACTTTGAAAACAATGTTACTAAAGATAACACGAAGGAAGCTTTTCATTCTGTTTTGTAAGAGAATCTCTTAGCTATGTTTCCTGCTTTGCTGTCCTCTATTTTTCATCTTTTGGATTAGAAGTTTCTTGTTATATTGTTTGATATGTTGTTTCTTTCCTCTTTTTGACCTCTGAATTTACAGAATGTATATTCCAGTTATCCATGACAACGTACATCTCTTTTCTGCTTGTCACCTTTACTAAGCACTCTTATGTATTACTATTTAGCTTCTCAAACTTCTGATGATAAATTCCAGCCATAATCTTACCAGATTCTATTCATACATAATGCACCTAGGCCATCAGTATCCAATCTGCACATTCTTATTTGCACATGACAACAATTAAAACATTGTCAGTACAAATATTACAGCTCATAATCTATGATTGCTTAGAAAATACTTCAATATCCAAATAAGGATTTGCACACAGAGCATGAATTGACAATTCCTCTAAAAGACTAGATGGCATTTTGTCTGATGCCCTGATATTGGTTTGTCTTCGATAAATTGATATCCAGTAGAAACTGAATTTGAGAGTGGATCTATGAATATTTTGTGGATAGATATAAATAAACAAAACAACAAATACCGCAAGTTTCTGATAACAGTTTCAGCTCATGATACCTAAATATTTCTCATTCTTAACACAAGACACTTAAAAATCAATGCCTGGAGAATTTAGAATATAATCAATACAAGAAACCTAAGTTGCAATTATGGAACCATTTTAGCTCTGTAAACAACACAATTGCCACTTAATAAGTGACCTTTTGTATATTGATGAAGAATAATTGCTATAAAATCACACAAGTTAAGTGCATCTACCTTAAAATTGTGTAAAACATCTTTACAATACATAATTTATTCAGATAATGAGTATAGGAGATGAAAGCAACTTGTTTAAAAAAGTTTAATAAGTTTTGTCTTACGTGCAAGTTAAAGAAGGAGTACATAGTGTAAAAATAAAAATTGGAAGTAAGAGCGTTTAAAAGTTTTCCATACTATAAAGAATTTCCTAATGTGTTTGGCAAAATGTTTGTTTACATATTATATTGTTAATGTGCTTATTACTAATACAAGGATTAGAATCTTAGCACTTAAAATTCTTTGTATGATAAAAAATATAACTAATGCACCCATATGTAGGTGAATGCACACACTGAGAAATGTGCATACACACACACTCGTACAATATGCTACATTTGGTCATGATCCTCTAGCCACTATAGTGCATCACTTTCAGGGTTTTTCGTCAAGTATATCTCCCCCACTACTTATTCAACCAGTTATTTTATTGATCCCATTTTATTGACTCTCCTTATATTATTCCATATCTGCATAGAATGTTGGTCTGGTGATAGATTTATGCATGCACTCAGGCACACACACACACACACACACAACAGTATATATATCTCCATTTTAAAATATATACAGTCTTTGTATGTCTTATGAGGAGACTAAAAGGGTTACTACAAGAAGGGCGTCCAGTGTCTCAGAAAATGTGTTCCACCCTTACCAACACACAGTTATGCACATGTATGTATTTGTGTGTGAAGAGAGAGGGGGAAGGAGGAGAAAGAGGAAGGGAGGGAAAAGAAAGAAAGAAAGACAGAACCTAATCTGAGTGTGACAAATCAACAGATTTCTCTATGATAATGTGAACAATTGATAGACAGGAGCAATATGTTGATTGGATAGTTCCATTTCTTTTTGAACAAAGGAATGAAGTGAAAAATGTTTCTTTGCACAAAGTGCTACAATTACACAATTAAATTTAAATTTATTCAACATTTCATACTTTCTTCTATATCTACATATATAAACATGTTACTGTATTATTGTTTCAGAAGTATAGGCTAACAGTAGACAATTTATATTATTTGCAAGTCGTATATTCAAGTTATTGTCTTTATTCAAATTAGAGAGCAAGGAAAGAAGGGAAAAATACAAAGGGAAATAGGATAAAATGTTGGCTTTACCAAATTGATGTTTTTCATTTGTCAAGGTTAAGGCAGTCTTTTAAAGTTCCAATTCAGTTGGAATGGAAAATATTCCATTTACAACTTTTTATTTAGTATCAACCATTACAAAATTTTTTTTTTGTTTATGTATCCTATTGGTGGGCTGAATGATAATTTAATAGCTAGTATAGACCAGTTTTTATGAATTTATATTGTATAAAATGAAATATTGGTTTCAAATTTTGGCCCATGGCCAGTAAGTTCAGGGGATGGTTTAAGTTGTTTACATCAACCCAGTACTCAACTGGTACTTATTTTATTGACCCTGAAGGGATGAAAGACAAAGTCAACATCAGCAGAATTTGAACTCAGAATGTAAAGACTGACAAAATAGCACTAAGTATTTTGCTTGGCATGGTAATGATTCTGCCAGCTTGCTGCCTTATGTATAATATGAAATATTACAATGAATATATTGGATGCTAGTTGATCATCTCTTGGAGCCAGTTTTGCAACATTTTGTTGTAAATGGCATTGTATTTTTTAACGAAATCAAAGTGTGTATTGTTCATGGACTTTTATGCTAAGAACTACTGCAGTAATTAGAATGTTAAAAGTAAAATTTTTGATACCTGTATTTGTTTTATATAAAAATAGTAAAAGAAAGAAACTCTCCTTATCTGGATTCATTTATACAAAAAACAATTGAATTGGTGCTGCTACACTTTGTTTATAGGTGTAATGTGGACAGGAACACTTGTGCTAATATTGAATTGTAAACTGTATTTATGTTCTACAATAAAAATAAAGCATACAGACTGACATAAAATTTAGAAACTGCCCACTGTCTAGAAGTGGGTTAGCAAATTAATTATACAGCACCTATAAGCTATGCTAATAATAACTACTATAATAGTAAATATAGAGTAAAATTTAATCTTGACACTTTTGTCGATTAAGATACGCTAAATCATTTTTCATAGTGAAAATAAATCTATAATTAATACTTAGATCTAATTTCAGTGGTACTGATTTCTTTGAGAAACAAGAAGGATATAATTAGGTGAACTTATGTTCTAGATGCAGTTCCATGGTCAATGAGATTTATCTGAGGTTTGGTTATTGCTTTAAATTATTTCTGGTACTTATTTTATTTTATTGACTCCAAGGAGATTGATGGTAAATTTCATTGCTACATAAGTGGAAGACCGAATATACAGAGGTAAAACAAACAATTGGGCAATTTATACAGTACATACTGCTTTTGTCTACTCTCTGCCTTCTGGTCTCTATATTATTGAGATGATGAGAGATGAAATTTCCTTTCAGGTAAGATAGTTTATTATCAAGGGTAATTTTATAAGGTGAGCTAGTATATCTTCTACCTTTACATTTGAATAAATTGAGATGAATGCTTTTCCAATGACCCAGGGCTATGTCTTCTGAAGGACCAATCACATGTATTGATTTCAGCTTTGAATCTGTAGGGTTATAAACTCATTTTGAGTTAAGTAGATATTAGATTTGAAAAGCATGTTAATTTTATTGGATGTAGATGTGATTGCAATCAAGATTTTGAATTTTCAAGAATGATAACACAAGTTGATTTGTCTAAAAATATGTATAGTGAGGATTCTTTGAGTTGGTTGTTATTCATGTGAAATGGGGCATTGAACAATCTTTATTAATACTGAATGTTGCCACTATCCATATATGAAACGGCAAAGGAATGCAAGATGAAGGAAGGATTTTGAATTTTAAAGTTGTCAGGTGAATTTGAGTTGGTTGTTATTATGTGAAATGGAGCATTGAACAATCCTATTAATGCTGAATGTTGCCACTACACATTATATGATGTAGCAAAGGAATGGAAGTTGAAGAGAGGATTTTGGAACTTTTAAGGTGTCTGGTGAATTCAGGAGATTAAGAAACTTGAACCTTTGAATTGTTATCGAATAAGGAACAAGGCTAGGATTTATCGGTTGGTTGTTATTGATAAAAAGAAAGTAATAGAGAAATGAAAGAAATTCAGTGTTATTGCTCAATACATTTAAAGATAGCATAAGCATTGAAGAAACTTGGAATGAAGGTAGTCAATATTGAAAATATTACATGATATAAGCACAAGACTACACACTTTTATGAGGGGAAAAAGCTGATTTATCCAGCTCATGGTTTTCTTGTAAATTAAGAGGCCATCTATGTTATATATGAACTAAGCTTGTCTTGCTTTTCAATAGGCATTCTAAATAGACTGTAATTAGGTTTTTAAGTAGGTGTTAATTATTTCTAGAATTTCAGAATTATATAAATGCTACAGTTGCACAATTCAAAAAAGTAGTAAGCTGCATATCTGAATAGTCTCATACTGATAAGCGAAATAGAAACCAATTGATATGAATAGAAGAAAGAGAATAGCTTTGATATCACAAAAACAATATTATTTTCTTTGAAGAAAGCACTTGAAATAAATCATTAGGAGTCCTCTTTGGCTTGAGAGATGCAAAACAATGAAATAACGCAAGTTAAATTAATATATTCCAGCAATTTTGGTAGCCACTGAAAATAAATTTGCAAGCAAATAAATGCTGCAGATTTATTATAATCATTTATATGTTGGTTTTAGTATTTTTCAGAAGACTAAAACTGACATGAATCAGGTAAATTTGTACTGAATACTTGAAGATTAGTGCTGTGATTAAGTATTACACAGCAAGAGTCATAGTCATTCCCTTAGTAGGGATTAGTATTTAATTAGAACATAAAAATTTGTGTTTTAAATATTAAGCGCAAAAGCTATTTTGAAAGACAGGAAGCCATATAATTTGTCAATGTTTTAACATCCACTTTCCATGCTTGCATTTCTCTGATACTCATCATGTTGCCAAGCTTCACTTGTTTTCAAGCAGTGTAATATTTCTCCATTGCTGGATATGTTTTCACTAAAGGTTGGAGACAAACACAAATTATATGCATGTTGTACTCATTTACAACTAGTGCACGATATTGAAACAGGGAAATACAAACATACACACGCTGACATGCACATGTGTTTGCATGTATGTGTGTGTATGTATATGTGTATGCATGTATATCATCATTATCATCGTTTAATGTCCGCCTTCCATGCTCGCATGGGTGAGATGGTTTGACAGGAGCCAGCCAGGCAGATGCCTGCACCAGATTTCTGTGACTGTTGTGGCAAGATTTTTACAGCTGGATGCCCTTCCTAACACCAACCACTTTACAGTATGGACTGGATGCTTTGTAAGAGGCATCTGCACTGACAGGGTCATCAAGTAACTTGCATGACAAAAAACTTTTGAGAGGGGAGGGGGCATTAGAGGAGGTGATCTTGTGTCAGATGATGAAAGGTTGTAGTAAGACAGACACAGAAACAGGCATCTTGCTGTAGAGGAGGTACAAGGTTATGACAGAGAGAGAGATCAGCAATGAGGACGGAAACAGGTGTGCTGCTGTAAAGGAGATACATGGTTACCCAACCTGAGGGAAGTGCAGGAGAAGGAGAGAGAGAATGTGAGAGACAGCACTATAGAAATAGTTGAAAAGGCAGTGAGTTGGCAGAAACGTTAGCACGCCAGGTGAAATGCTTAGTGGTATTTCATCTGCTACTACGTTCTAAGTTCAAATTCCACCAAGGCTGACTTTGCCTCTTAAAAACTCGTATTTTTTTGTTGTTAAGTCTCTATGTCTAATAGAAAGATAAGAGTTTCTTCCCTTCCAGGATGAAGATTATTTTCAGAATATTATCCCATTATGCACCGTTTTGAGTATTTATAC
>NC_068987.1:81070802-81073989 GCF_001194135.2 Octopus bimaculoides
ATATATATGTATGTATATATATATATAATGTGTGTGGAGGTGCAATGGCCCAGTGGATAGGGCAGCGGACTCATGGTTGGAGGATCGTGATTTCAATTCCCAGATCGGGCATTGTGAGTGTTTATTAAGCGAAAACACCTAAAAGCCCCAACTTTCTCTCCCTGTTTTTTGAGTAACACTGTGATGGACTGGCGTCCTGACCAGCTGGGGGGAACACAAATTCCATAGAAACCGGGAAACCGGGCCTATATATATATATATTAAAAATGGGGAATGTCAGTTAATGGGATTAGCTTATATTTTCCGTCCATAAAAACCTGTTGACCCATAACCACTTCAAAATATGGAGGGGTTTTTAGGATCTGATGATACACCATAAAGCTAAACCCTTATGGACAGGAAACCAAAGGTAATCCCATAAACCAGCCTTTCCCATTTTTAATATATACTGTTCTACATCTTAGAGTGTGCTTCTTCTTTCGGATTTATGTTTTCTACAAACGATACATACATACATACATACATATATATATATATATATATATATTATATATATTTCATCTACCAAATCTACTTACAGGGCTTTGATCTGCCTGGTCCTGTAGTAAAAACACTATCTAAAGGTGTTATGTTGTGAGACTGAACCTGAAATCATGTAGTTAAGAAGTGACATTCTTAATTATATTTCCAAGTTGTAAACTAGATTAAGAATCAAATTTACTTTCATTAAACACATTATCATATAAGTATGATTATGCTGCAAACTTAGTGAATTATGTTCAATTTGCCATTCCTCAAACACAAATTAATAGTTTGCTTCAATGCACACAACATTATGCATGGGTCTTAACAAATACTGATTTTGCTTTTGCTATTTGTATTAATTTACTCATTAGAGATATAATTAACTTGATATACTAACTATATGAACAAAATTTTAAAAGTTGTAAAATGTTTCAAATGTTAAAGTATTTACTTTTCCTTTTTATTTCAAACACTTTTGTTTTAGTAAATTTATATGTATGAACAATAGTCATAATTTTTGCATTAACTGTAACACCATCATAATTATTCTGACATCAATAAATAATTACAATGTGTAATTGTTGAGACTGTTGATTTTTCATGGCATCAGTTGGTGTCACGAAGAACATTCGACTTTCTGTCATTGAAACTAAAAATAACATGAGAAATGTTTTAGAAAATGATTTAATTAACTTAAACTAACTGATCAAAATTTAGAAAATTTCCTTTCTCATTTTATTATTTCTTATGCATGTATATGTCATTGTATGTGTAGCTTTATGTGTGTATATGCATTTGTGTATTTATGCATATATGCATTTGTGTGTATATGTTACTTAACTATACAATAGTATTTCTAGATATGAACAACAGAGCGCATGGAGGGAGAAATCAGGATAAACACAAGTTTATATTTAATATAAACTTTTGTGTTTATCCATATTACACACACACAATTCAAGCAGATTATAATTTTTTTAAGGACTAACCTAAAACCTATGTTTGAATATATGTTTGGTTGCTATGTCTGCATCCACACTTTTTTCAAAGTCCGGTTTACTTGTATTCATCTTTATATTCAGGTTTTGGATTCTGTTTTGGTTGACTTTACATTCCAAACTCTTATGAGCTAATTAAATAATGACCAGTCAAGTACCAGTAGAACTAATCAATTCTTATTTTCTACACAATGTATGTCTTGTGCCTATACTCAAAACTATTAGACTGTATCTGTTTTGTTGAAATAAATTTTCTAATTTACTCCTAGCAGAGTTGCATGCTGTTTGATCATATGCATGTGAACTACTTCTATTGATTGGTCAGTTGGAAATATTTTCTTAGTTTTTAGCATTATGAATGTTGACCTTTGTCTTATATTTGAAAAAAATTATATGTAATGTTCTTATAATCTATAACCTTAATGAGATGAATTAAATTTTGAGGGTTTTAATCTAGTATTTAGCATTAATCCTCATTAACAATGATTACACTTTTCTTATGTCATTCTTGCTAAATGTTATATATTTGGCATAATTCTGAATGGAGGTGAAACTTAGTTAACAGCTATTACATCTTGTTTTCTATGGTGTAGGGAAGTGGAGACATATTTATCCATGACCTCTATCTCTACTGACAACCTCTGCTATATACTTGGATACTTGCACAGACTAAGGCATAAATTAACAGTTTTCTCCTTGTCTCTCTATCGATTTTTTTTTCCCATTAGTTCTCTCTCCAGGCTTCTTTCAGTTTCCATCTACCAAATCCATTCACGATATCTCTTGTTGGCACAAGGCTATTATAGAAGACACTTGCCCAAGGTACCACACAGTGAAACTGAACCTAGAAATATGGTTAGGAAGCAGACTTCTTACCACACAGCCATGCCTGTGCCTATATAAATATATATATATATATATATATATATATATATATATATATATATATATATATATATATATGCACATATGCATTTGCGTGTGTTTGTGTGTGTGTGTGTGTATGTAAAAGCTCTACTCTCTGTATTGAGTACTCTTTCCTTCATTTGTAAACAAAAATACATATATTCTTGCATGCAACCAGAGGCTAGAGGTTTAAGAGGTATTGCCCGAGTGCTGATTATGTGGAAAAATTTCTTTATCTTTTACTTGTTTCAGTCATTGGAATGTAGCTATGCTGGGGCACCGTCCTGAAGTTGAATAAATTGCTCCAGCATTTTTTTTTATCTAAGTCTGGAACTTATTCTATCATTGTCTTTTTACTGAGATGCTAATTTACAAGGATGTAAGCAAGCTAACACTGGTTGTCAAGTAGTGAATGGGGGACAAGCACCACCTATAAATATCATAATCATCGTCATCTGTTAAAGTCTGTCATACCGGCCATGATGAAATACCACAAGGTATAAAAAATACGTATTCGTCTTTATATTTAATCCTTTATATTGAACACTCAATATTTCATCTATTCAATAAGACATATTCCATATATTCAATAAGACATTCAATACTTTATTTCATTGTACCATCCATTTTTATTTTATATTATATATTGTATATTATATTATATATTGTATATTCCATATTCTATATCCCACATTGGTTTTGCAGGAATATAAATAAAACATAAAAAACAGTGTTGGAACTCATTTAAACAAAATAAT
>NC_068987.1:81074517-81091705 GCF_001194135.2 Octopus bimaculoides
AACCCCCTGCACTGATAGGAACTGTATCGTATGTAGATTTAGCCCACAAACGAACTGCAAAACCAGAAATGTGGTCTATAGTATAAGATGTACAGAGGGACGATGCAGAAATAAGACAATGACATATGTAGGCGAAACAGCAAGGAGCATAGGGGAGCGGGCAAACGAACATTGGAGGGAACTTAAGGAAGGGAAGAACTCATCAGTTCTGTACCAGCACGCTGAGCAAGAACATAGAGGCTCAATCAACAACATAGAAATTAAAATCTTATCTACACATAGCAGTGATGCAGCACTTAGAAAAATTACTGAAGCTACACACATAATAGAAGAGAAACCTAGCCTGAATAGGAAACTAGAATGGAACACACACACACCACTAACAAACCACAAACCACAACATATGACAACATGTTACCCATAAACCAATAATAATATGATCAAAATATAATACAATACATAGATAAACAAATGGAATTAAATACTACATACGTTAACAAAATTTAATTAAACACAAAAAAAACACAAAAAAAACACACAGTAGATAAAAAAACAAACAAACAAACAAACAAAAAAAACACACACACACACATGAAAAAATAGATAAATAAGAACAAATACAAACGAACACGTATTAACAGAGAATATAGGTGATACAGACACTCCCCATACACACATGCACTTACAAAAGACATAGACACATTGAAGGACACGCATGCGTAGACACATACAATAGGAATACAAAATACAAAATGGCTGATAGTTAGCAAGGTGAGACACACATAAGAAAGAAGGAAACAAAGGACCACTGATGAGGTTACAGAAGTGTGACGAAAGAACTCTGGCCGAAATAAGATTAAGATTAATGTAATATAAAGCTGAAGCAAATCAACACCAAATATACAGTGCGTGTGTTTTTATTGGCTAAACTGGCAATATGACCATCCCCAAGTACAACAATATATATATATATATATATATATATATACATCATCGACATCTGATGTCTGTTTTCTATGCTGGCATGGGCTGGACAACTTGAGAAGAACTGGCAATATATATATGGATGGTGGGCTTTTTTCAGTTTCTGTCGACCAGATTCATGCACAAGGCATTGGTTGGCCTGGGGCTATAGTAGAAGACACTTGCCAAAGGTGCTACACCGCGTGACTGAACTGGGAACTACGTGATTGAAAAACAAACTTCTTTTCACACAATTATGCTTGCACCTCTTTGTTAAACTTAATTTAAAACAAGTTTTTATGTAGTGCTTTTGATATGTAATTTTATTTGCTTATATATATTTTATTGCAATGTAGTCACACATATAAAGTTGAGAGTTACCAGATTTCTGTGTACAAAGCCTTTTTGGAACATGTTTATTGGTAATTCTAATTTTATGATTTAAGAAAATACTATCTTTATGTTGTATATATTTTTCTTGTAATTCAAAGTTGCTATGCAACATATAGAGCAGAAGTAATTCTCATGAGAATTTAGCTAGAACTTTAGGGTACACATTTCATTTGTTGTTCTGTAGTTTGGTGTTCTAGTGAAAATATATCTGTCTAGCCCAAGAAATGATTATGCAACATAGAGCTACCAATGAAAGAAACATGAACTTTTCAGTTCAACTACAGCTATCTTGAGTCTTGTTAAAGACAAAAGACAGTGATATTGGAAATGGAAGGAAGGGTCTTTGACTGGAACTGGATATCTAATGGAATGGTGAGAATGTGTGGAACATAAACCTCTTTTCATTTGGCACAACCAGCCACAATAATGGCTTTGATCAGATGGTGCATAAGAATTTTGACAGCTAGTCTTATATTGTTACAGAGTTTTGGTGCAGTCAAGTTTAATAGCACATAATGTTGAAGGTTGTGAAGAATGGCTAGAATAGGCTGAAGAGAACTGAGATATTCTGTTAGACAGTAGGCAGTATTGTTAATGTCAGCTACAGTGTTAAGTAACTTGTACCATCTGGATTGGGCTGTTGAGTGATGGTGGCACTAATATCTTGCACAATATTTTTGGCAACTAGACTGGCATGTTTAGAAAGCCACAAATGGTTTCTATAGTTCCGTGATTCTAAGATAAGCCCTCAGTATCATTTCAAGAGATGTGTTTATAATTGGTTTTTCCAACACTTCTGTAGTCATGCCATACATTTACTGAGTGAGTGAGTACTGTTAGATGAAGAAAGGATACAAAAATCAATTAAACATAACATACCAGAAAATTTACACTTATTGGGAATCAAATGTGTAAATATCATTTAGAGACTAACAAGAGAGAGATTATGATAGATGGGGGGAGAGAAAGATTAAGGTGAAAGACAATGGTAAACTGATGTACTTCATATTAACATACCTCCTCAACTACTTCTCCAGTACAACTATCAGTCTACATCTCTTTTTATTAACTCATCCTTATTTTATTCCAGTGGGTTGTTGAATGTGGGGTTCTTTGTGTTCATGTGTTACAGTGGGTTGCATCTTGACCTCCGTGAGAAATCTTGTAAAGATTTGCTGCAAAATAGAGACTTTGTTTCAATGCAAACAGACATTGACACTTATATGTATATACCAAGTGGGTGCTGAAAAGTTCCTGGCTTTAAGGGTATCATGAAAGGCCTGGTTGGAAGCCCAACCTTCTGAGTTCTTTTACAGGGCTTAGAAAAACTGAAGGATTTCTGCAATGAGTGTGTGGATCTGAGGGTGGAATATGTTCAATAAAATCATAATTAACTGATCCTCCTGTATTGTCTTTTGCCCAAAGCCAGGAACTTTTCAGCACCTTCTTCATATAGTTATAATTATATAGCATAATGTATGTTTGATTCATATTTGTAAATTATATCTGAAGAATGAGTTATATATTTAAATGCATGCACATCCACAAACATACACACACTCTCGTTCACTTTATTAATTTATTACATAAATGCAGAGAAATTTTTTTAATTGGAAATTTTTTTTAAAAAGTAAAAAGGAAAAATTTCAAATTTGTTATATTTTTTGATACATTACAAACTGAAAAAAAAAAAAAAAAACTAGAATAAATTGATTATTATTAAATTATATAAGTATAATTATTTTCAGGTGTGATATTCTAAGAAAAATAGAAAATATCATATTAAAAATTTTGAAGTCACTTGAAAAGGGAATTATGCCTTCACTTGAATACACTAATCATTCTTCATGGGATAATATCAAGCAAGTATTTTCATTATGTATTTTTTAATAAAATATCATTTTCATTTTTTGCAATATTGTTTGTTAATGAAAGCATGAAAAAATTACTTTAAATCCACAGATGATGCAAAATTGATAACCAGAAGTCAAGTTTTTATAATTGCTAAAATTTGAAAGCAGTTTTGATGTTCATTATCTGTTATATATTTTCAGTTTCATTTTTTGAATGAATTCTCTTTCAGTCTCTCTTTCCTAACTCTTTTATAGTTATACATAAATCAATCTACCCACACACATGCTTACCTAGACATATTGGCATTGTCATGATTGCATGGTTAAAATATTTGCTTCTCATCTTCTTGGTTTTGGGTTCAATCTGCTTGTGCAGCACCTTGGGCAAAAGTCTCCTACCATAGCCTTGGGTTAACCAAATTCTTATTTGTAAAATTTGTTTGATTGAGACTGCGGAATCGTTTTAGATGGCCGATTGGCAGATTTAAATCATTGTTCTGTTAAAATCATAACGTGGTCCTTGGATTTGTGAAGCAACATCCAGTCTTTTTCAAGCATTTAGATAAGGTCCCTAATCTGATGATAGCTTCCTCCTTTCCTTCCCTAGCCCTGAATGACCAAAAGATGGTTGTGGCTACTGTCCTTCTTTGACTAAATTGTAAAACAATAATAATTGGTATATAAAACAATAGCTAATTGTAAAGAGTTGGAACTAATACTGCAAGCTGTTTTTTTTCCCAATACGCTAATGATTTTGCTAATGCTCACACACACATGCATGCACACTCAAATAATCCCATACAAAGATACAAATATCATTACATGTTAACCCACATGTCTGCACAGGCACACACATACACAAAATTTATATATGTAAATAAAGTAAATAGTTATCTTGTTAGCTTTAATGAAGATTACTGCAACAGCTTTTTTATGATCAACACATCTATTGACTAACTGAAATCCTGTGTAAGTGACAATTGTATGAACACTTGTGTATTCAATATATTTCAAAGATTGGATAAGATTGAATATTTGAAATACAATCTACTTTACAGGCTTTCACCTGTTTATCATCTTCTGACTTTCTTCAAAAGGTTGATCTTAAGCTATGTCAGAAGGTGAGTATTAAACAGTGGGATTAGACCTGAGCACCTTTTCATTATGAAACAAATTTCATGACCATTTGGCCATGCTTTGTCCTAATCTATTTGTCTGTTTATGCATAGACAAGATTGCAGAAATTAACAATCTGCTTAGTGATAATACTAATTTCTCAGGATTCAGAAAGACAACACTGCTCAATTAAAAGTTAAAATTAAATCAATTTCTGCTTCAAACAAACAATATGATCTCCTTCATTTCTCCACATTGAAAAATTCACTTGAGCATATATTTATGGAACAGTGAAAATGCACTAACAGTACAGTTTTCTCTTCAATAATTTCACAAGCATACACACCAACACATCCGATTGCTAAACAATTACATAACGTTATCAACAATAAACACCAGTGAGATACAGCATATGTTCATCTGATAGGTTCCTGGGGATCTTAAATGGTATAAACCAAATAGGCAATATATCTACCTTACAACTGAAAAGAGGAAAATAGAAATTAATTCTGAGAGAAAATAATATCATTAGATTAGTTGGGAATGGTAATAAGTTTAGTTTTGAATTGTAGTGATGTGCCAAAAGTTATAATCATATGCAACATAACAATAGAAACTTTGAAATATTTTATTAATTAATCATATTTTAGTTTATGATTACAATTGAATGATTATTCAGTATAAACATTTGGTTTTGGCATATCATATGTATATAATTTAAAATAATATATGAACAAATTGAAAACAATTCCTGATTGATTATTTTAATTGTCTGGCTTCAAAAATCAATCAGGCCTGCTTTATCTCTCAAGCACTTACTTCCTCCAAAGAATTTTAATTTCTGTTTAATTAGCTACTGTGGTGAGTTCAAATCAGGCTGAAGCTGACTTAGCCTTATCTACAGTCTGAGTACTGCAAAGATCTACAACATAGTGAATTTCAATCCATTAGATGTAGAACTACTGTGAAACATGGTTACTCTTTTTTTTTTAACAATTTAAATAAACAGTTCACAAGATAAATTGTTGTATGTTTATACTCAATATCAAATGATGATCAATGCATAGAAAGATATGAAATTAATATACTGAAGGAAAGAAGCACTTATTCATGGAAATTAGTTTTATTTTAGAGCACTAAATCAATGTTTTCATTATTTGATCCCAAACTCGCAATGGATGCTCGGTTTTGTTTGCTTTTTTTGTCAAACTGAAACCAATGATATTTTTTATTCATTATGAATAGTCTTATATAATGACTGCAGTTATGTAGTTCAGAAACTAATTTATATTTAGAAAGTTATTTGTAATAATGATTTCTTTTATAATAAGCCTTTCGTTATTCATGTAGGTAAGAGAGCCTTGCAGTTATGATGTTAAAGAAATTAGAAGCTGCTCTGTTTAATATTTTTATAAGTTGTTTACAAAGGAAGTCTGTTTGAACAACTAACAGAAACAGTCATGGATCTCAAGAAATTAGCACTTCTTCAAATATCTATTGTTCTAATACTGAAAATAGGAAAAAGTTTACACTAGGATTTTAGCCAACACTGCATATATAGACAGATATGAACACCTTGCATTATATTCAATATTTTTGTGGACAGGAAAAGTCAAGAAAAAATTCACACTAGTAATTTATAAACATATAAAAAATTGGCTAGGTAAACACTTCACTGAAGTTCCCCAGAGCATTGAGATCATAATGCAATCACATTCAAGACTGCAACTGATAATCATAAAGATGGCTGTAAAAAGTATCTTAAACCTGTGAAGATCATCAACCACTGATTAGCAAAACTATATCTAAAGACTTGAAGAAAATGTGAAATATAGCTATAACACAGGTTGGTCGTTACAAAGATTTGATAGCTTCTTCAGCTCAAAGATTCTAGAAACATTAGATGTAAGCATAGAGGCACCAGTGGTATGCAGGTATATCAAGCATGCTGTAAGTTAAATAGGAAACTACTTCTCTAGCCAAAACAAACAATAGAATAGTAAGAGCAAAGTTAATTTCTGTAGGAAAAAGAATATCTCAAAGGGATAGTCTTTCTTTGCTCTTCATCAGTTTGACACTATAATACCTCTAAATAAAATGCTACACCAGCATGGAAATGATTAGAGGTATTATGGTGATAATTAATGCTACTGTATATGAATGAACGCACGCAATATGCAAGAGTTGAAAAATTACTGGAAATTCTTAAGAGAGATGTAGAATGGTTCAATGAGTTGAATTGCTGTAAGAAGTGAAATAATCTAACCATGTCAGACGCTAGTCTTTCTTTAGGGAGAGGAAGAAAAAGAAAGTGTGTGTGTGTGTTACTGGCAAGGTTGAAAAATTGTACATGAGAAAATGAAATAAAGGAGTGATATGCAGAGGTAGATGTAGAGAAAGAGGTGGGAAAGCCAGTAAGAGATGATGAAGGTAGTATGATTGGAAAGAAAGTAAAGTGTGAGGGAAGAGTGCTCAAAATTTGTAACTTGTTGAAAGTTGAGAGAGGTGTAAAGATCTAGGTCAGGTACTGTGTGCCAAAAGGGCACACAGTAACACAGATACACGTACAGAAGAGAAGAGAAGGGGAAGTGAATGCTAGTGGTAAACAAACAAGAGACTGTAAGGAATCTGTGGTGATGGTCAAAATCATAAAGATGTCCAAGTAGCTGAAGGCTGAAATAATAAACAGAACAGTAATCAAGCACACTGACTAATAAAATTTGAATATATGCCACAAAATGTATATAATAATATGCATAATGAATGTATAAAACTGAATGTGTATGACCAAGTTGTACATAGACGTACATTGTATACCACGATGCAAATAGTGGCCATACACAAATGAAAACAGTTTTTGAGGTGGGATGAGCTAAAAGTGAAAGAGATTCAAAAAGTTGAAGCATGTACATAGGCTCTCTGGGGAAGAGGTTTCCCTTGTATTATTTACTGTGGGTGTGAGCAGAAATTTGCGTACAAATTTTATTTCTCTTTGCTAAGTAAATGTGCATCCATGCAGGTAACTATCTTCAGTTAAAAGAAATGTGATTTCATTTTGAAACCTTATCTGCACATATTTTGCCTTTATATGTTAGTTGTAAAATGCATGTGCATGCAAAAATGTATAGCTTAGAAGAATTAGGCAAAGACTCTGTGAGTTAAAAATGGGACAAAATAAATGTACCAAGGCTACTTTGAAGAGTGGATGACTCATAAAAATCAATATCTTTTTTGATGCTGCAATAAAAGAATTAGTCTGAAGAAAAATACTTAAGAATCAGTAAATTAAATAAAATACAACACACATAAGTAAAATCATATGTCAGGAAAGAATTTAAATGTTTTAGATTAATACTTGAGTGAACTAATTGTTGAAAATATGATCTTAGGTGTCCAACTTTGTAGTTGTTCCAATCATATGCTATAATTATTTTATATTCAAACAGAAATTAAGTAAATTTGTACAAATAGACAGATAAAGCAAGAAAAAATAATTACAGTATTTAAGCTACATCACATACAGTATTTAAAATAATTCAGACAGAATATATTTAACACAAGCACATGATTGTAGAGGTCATCTGCAGTAGAAAAATATTGTAAAATAACTACTGTGGGATTACAAGAATATCTAATAGAGAATCAATGCAACCAATACAAATATCTATAAATGTGTTTGGAACATATTTTGTCTTTAGAGAGGCCAATGGGTATAAAAAAGAAATGTATCAGACAGCATTAAAACAACAAAGGAATCTATAAAAAAAACAATAAAAATATTTGGGAAAAAAGAGAGAAACTTTTAGTATAAAATGTTATGTGGTAGAAACTAGAAAATTTCTTATACAAGGATCCACTTTATTATGAAAACTCTGGTTATGGAATTCCATATTTAAGGTCATTGTAAAGTAAGATCGAATTTTGAGATGTGGCTGATGATTGTGTCGTTATGGAAGCTAGAGTAAGGTAAACTTAAAAAAAAAAATTAAGTCGTGATGTGTGTATAAAAAAGATACATTATTTTTTAGAAATACTGTTTGATCTGGATTGTGTGTCTGTTGCTGCTGCTGTGCAGATTTTCTGTTTATTGTTGTTGCTGCTGGATTTAACTTTTACAAATGTACAGTATAGTGTGTTACCCTTCTTCAAGGTGACATGAAAACAGTCATCAGGTGGAAGTGAAGGCAAAAAGGAGAAGGGATTATGTTAATGTTTTAAAATGGTTCGATGTGTGAGAGAAACTCAGCCACATTGCATTTGTGACACAAAAGACAAAATTAGCGATGATTTCATGCAGATACTTCAGTAACTATCTAACCATTGTTTTCTCATAGGCATGATGTAGTTCTTAACATGGAATGGCTCCTGAATGTGTGGGTAAATGATCAGGCAGGATGTAATTTGCTGATAAGCAAATGAAAGCTAAAAATATTTTTCTTGTTTATTCCTTAATGTATTCCTCTTAATTTTTTTTATTTATACTATGTTGTATGCGTTTAAAATAGTTATTTTCATGCATAAAAATGGTTTTATTTTATACTTTGTTTTTTTTCTGAAAAATGTTTTGTGGATGCACATCTAAAACTATAATATGGAAGTCAATGAGAAGATAGGTTTTGCATTACAAAATTTGCCAAAACCAAATGCATATACAGGCATGACAAATTTACTAGATGCATGCTTTGGAAATTCTCCTGACTGATGACATAAATTACAAAATGTCTTTGAAAGTGTACATGAAACCATGTTCTGGGGCATGCCAAGTATAACTTCAAAATTTTCTTGCCAAACACAAGCAAGTGAGATTGGTGTTTTCTAGATACACCTGTTCCACTATACTACAATATATCACAAGAGGAATTGTTGAAATTTTCTAAATACAGAGGTCTGAAAATAACTATCCTGAATGTGGGAAATGCAAAAAGAAAATAATTCTATGGTGCTAGATATGCTATGATTGATATAAAGATTAATAAATATATAACCAAAATTGTTCTCATTCATACATGAAAAAGAAATACCCCAGATAATAGAAATTATCAATGCAATAGAAATTATGCATTCAGTATAGACACAAATGTTACATACAGCCATGTTATGCATATACGAACCACAGAATATGTATACTTAATAATGCATTGAAAGTGCACAGTATATGAGATGATACTTTATGTAAAACAGCAAATTCTTATATAGACACAAAGCCAGAAAATTGGGGATCAAAAGATTAGATTATCAAATCAGCCTAGTTCTTGACTGCCTTTCAAAGTAGATTGGATAAAATACCAGTTTCCCCTCAACAGGTTTTGAACTCAGAATATAAAAATCTGCTCCTGAATACTTCTAGAATGTCTTGTGAATGAAATTGGTAGATGAAAACTATGAAAGCCTGTTGTGTGTGTCTTCCAATTTGTGCCTTGACATTGCTTATGCACTGGGTAAAACAATGCCGTTGCATAGACATTATCATTGTTTGTCTGCCATAAAAATATGTTTAGCCGTTGAACAGTTTGTCATTCAAAGCAGCAGAGGAATAAATATCTTACTAGGAAACAAAGGTTAGTAACAGGGAGGATGTCCAGCTCAAAAAGTCTTGTCTATCCCATGTCAGTTTGAGAAAAGTGGACATAAACATGATGATGATGATATATTACTAATCAAGATGACTGTTTTAATGTTAGTATTTATTTTAATGTTACTGATGGATAATAGTCAAAATAAAAGCTTGTAGTATTTAAAATCAGAATGTAATTATTTGAAAGTAAGTATTATAACTCATTTAGTCTTACCACTTTACCATTGTTGCTAATTTTCATTGTCGGAAGCTGATTTTTACTAATATTCTTATCCATAGGAAAGAAGAATCTTGTAAAATTTACCATTTGTGACTGTCTGTTTCTCTAAAGAAATATATAATATAATCAAGAGAAAGGGTATGCAGGACAATAATAATAATTTACTTGGATTCTTCTGTTTTCCCAGCATTTAGTGCCTGGTGTCTTCTAGTTTGCAAGATCTATTGATAAATGAATAAGAATGCTATTTAGATATTGAGAGCTGATCAAATTTTAATGGTCACCATTAAAACATTTTAGAACTAAAAATATCAACGATGTTTTTAAGTCAAAATCATTGATGTCAAAAGCCACTTTTTGCTTATTTTCATACTATAAAGTAAATTTTGCAAAATTCAGCTTATTTCAAAGTTAAGCATTTTTTTTCCATTATTTTTGATGCCAAACTATTTTTTGCAACTATCTTCAATGTTAATACTATATACCCAAAGTCAATAGAGACTACTTGTTCACATTTCTTATTTTCTTTAAATCTCTTATCTTATTTGAATGTTTTACAATTCACTTATTTTGTCATTTAAATTGTTTGTTCTTGCATAGTTTGTATAGATGAAATAACTAATTTTGCCAAGGAAGTATTTTCTTGTAAAAATTAGCAATTAATTATGACTATAAAGCAAGGAAATTTTGGCATTGTTGCTAAAGATATGATGTTTTAAATATAATGTATTAAAATTTTCTTGATGTTTCACCCTTCTTTTCAATGCTTTTAGTTACTTTTGTGTCACATAGATAGTTTGAAGCATAGAGTATTTGAATAATGAAGAAATTTTTTGGTTTTTTTTTGTTAAAAAAAATTGCTGCCACATATGTATATGACGTTTTCTTAATTTTATATCTGAAAAGAAGAATGGATGTTACCTTAGGTTAGTGAATAAATTTTATTTATGAGAAAATCACCTAGATTTATCATCCATTGATTTGTGAGAAATCATATGGTTGTTAACTTATTGAATGTCAGATGTGTAGCTATTCCAATTCTAACAATGACTTTAAGGTTGATGAAAGTACAATAATTTGATTGCTGATAATGTTACCTTGCAAAATATTTTGTTTCACATGTATGGACACACACACACACATAAAGAGAGGGAATGTCTGTGAGGTTAACAATCTGATTTTTTTTTATTATAAATCATTGATAGTGCTTTAACATGCTTTTCTCTGTGCTTGTATGTGTTGGATAGGGCAGCTGTAGACCATTACCACTCATCTTGGTCTTTCGTCATCTTGTCTGGAAGGCTCAGTTCCTCAGATTGACTATCATTGCTTATTTCTTGCTTTTCTTTGCTACAATTTCATTCTATCGTGAACACCTAACACCTTTTCATTTAGTACTCACCAGCTAATAGCGTATATTGGTCTCTCCTTCATACATTTGCCAAAGCTGGGTGTATAATATTAACTTGCATGAAAATCAGAGCACAAATGAACTAAGATAGAAACTAAGCTTCTAACTGATAACTCTCCTGTGTATTTGTGCCTTTGAAGTGTTAGTCTCTCCTCTATCATCTGGCAGTAAATTTGTTGTGTACATGTTGGTTGCACAAAATAACAACAAAATGTTCTTACTCGTTCTTTTTCTATATATTGAGCAAAAGCCATATTGCAAATGGTGCTGGGTTTTGTAATGGTATATGTCATGGTATATGTCATCTTCTACTTAAGTTATTGTTACTTAAGTTACTATTAAAGAAGACAAGATATATTACCAGTTGGAATGGATGATCATAGTTTCTGTGTTATAATAAGTAGCAGATAATATTTATATGGAACACTATGAAAATTTAACTCTAAGAGATCTGAAAAGTGCAAAACTAACCAACAATTTTGCTCAGGTATGTGGATGATACCTTAATTCTGTAGAAGCATCAAAACTATGTCCATGTCATACTGAATAATATGACTGCATATAAATCTATACTACAGAAAAGGAAAATAATAGAAGTACTTTGCTGTACATAGAAGTTGCTATCAAATCATTTATGTATCAAAAGCTAACATCCATTCAATTCAATATAAATTATGAGCTCAACCACTATTATAGTGTTGGGAAAGTTATTGCTATGGTCTGGCTGAGAATTAAAAGTATAACTTCAATATATAATATTCAATGTAACATTAAATCAATTTTCAGGATGAACACTGCAATCTGCAGTTCTTTAAACAGAGTTAAATCTACTCAAATGCAGGAAGAATTGAAATCATTGCATATATAACATGCCAATCAATTGTGGTTGGGTCTACAAAAGGAAAACAGGAAAACACATAAATATTAGAATCATAGAATATCAAAAAGCCAGTAGAAAGTATAGAAAATAGAAGGTAGTGTTAGAGTATGAAGAATTTAATCTGAGAATCTAATCTGTAAAATTAGTGCCATTGTATCCTAATGTAGCTGCTAGCAATGAAAAATGAGTTTAAATAGCTCTTAAATTGTCATGTATTTGTCCTATTTATCTATGGTGTAGTAGATTGAATCTTGTGTAAAATAAAAGTTCATGGAGATGAATATAAATATTATAAATATGACACCTGATGATAAGAGATCAAATCATTTAACTTGCAGTAGTTAACATAAGATGAAAATCCGAGATTAACAGTCTGAGAAAAATAATTCTGTCAGTATTAATAACTTAAAACATCTAATTTTCATTTTGAGTTTAAGTTTTTACTTAAAATTCATATACATCAAAACTGTGTTTTCATATGTGAAGAAGTGAAATTGTTTTATAAAGAAAATATGTCGTTTCTGGAGACTTGCCTTACCAGGAAAATAAAATCAATATTAAAATGCTGTATATTGATATATTGGCAGATAAGCATTGGCAATTGTAGCAACAGAAAAATCAGTAAAGCATAACTCCATACTTCTATACTTTATGCATATATGTTTATATTAGTAGTAGTGACGATATTAGTAGTTGTACTCTGAGTTTTGCAGATCCAGTTATCATCTTATTAGTGATAGTGTATCCTAATATGGCTGCTAGTAACAAAAATGGGTTTAAATATCACTTAAATTGCCATACATTTGTACTATTTAACTTTGCTTTAATAGATTAAAGCTTGTGTGAAATAAAAGATCATGGAAACATGTAAATGTGACAAATCTGACAAAAGGCTTTTTCTCTATTGCCATTTACCAATAATCTTTTGACAATTTTATACTAAAGTTGTCATTAAGAATGACTTTGACATTGTACCATGGAAACATTTTCAGTATTGTTAACATTTGGTATCTATCACTATTCCTTTGAATTATGAGCTCTCTTTTTCTATGTACCTTTATGGAATGTGTTAATTAGGCTCTTTCTAATCTTTATCAACCTATTCAGATGATCTGAGTTTTGTCATCTCACATATTATGTATCTTGACATCAATGGCCAACATACGGTTGAAGAATTTACATTCAGTATATAGTTTCAACACTTTTTCTAATGTTAAGTTCACACACTTGTTACATTATTTCATTCTGGTGTGCACACATTCTTCAAAACATCCTATAATGTGATCATGACAACTTAGTCTTATTCAACTGACATAAAACATTTCATTCTTAATTAACATTTAATGAAAACCAGCAAACTCTTTTTAAATACTAGCTCTTATAAGATTGAGGATATGATGACTGCATATTTTTCACATTAAAAATTTTATTGCAATGACTGGGCTTCCTTTCCTATGTTACAAAGTCTATCTTGAAAAAATTAGGATACATTCTACATTACAGTACATTACAGCTTTCACAAGATTAAGAATTCCTTCCATTACCCACATTAAAAAGAAAAGCAAAAAAAAAAAAACGTAAAACATTTAACAAGCAAACTCTCACAGTAACCCTTTTCAAACATTAGTTCAGTGCATTCACCAAGAAATGAGCTGTTCTGTCTCTTTTTAAAATCTGATACTTCAGCTGTCTTGGCTTTGTAAAACATGCTGACTGTATTAATATCTATATTTAAACACACTTGTTGCAGCTGCCCCGTCTATTATTCACTGTCTTACACAATCCAGTTCTTTTCAAAACATTATGCTTGCTCCTTTTAATTCAGGACTGTATCACTTTCATACATTTTCTTGTTTCCTTTCAAACAAAATGTGCAAGAATTCAAACTGAATATTACTTGCATTACCACCTTTTACCCCTTGTTGCTAATTTTCCTCAACTTAAAAGAGGTTAATATTCCTTAGTTTAGAAGATGCTGGAACCGTCCCCTTTATCTAATATGATTAAAAAACATACAATTCATGAATGTACCATATTCTAAGATGTTCAAATCACTCATTAAATTTCACACACACACACACACACATACAAACACACTATCTCTCTCTCTCTGTCACTCATGCACATAGACACTCTCTCTTTCCTATACATGTGTGCATGTGTTTTATATATATATATAGTAAACTATGAAAACTGTTACAGTAATGCATATGAGTGAATGTATAGAGATATGTATGTGTGTGTGTGTGTGTGTGTGTGTGTGTGTGTGTGTGTGTATGAACACACACACGTATGAAACCATGACACTGGAATATGATGTAAGCAAACTCTTTAAACTGTTCAACCAATGCCAGTATAGAGAATGGACACTAAAAAGTGATGATATATATATCTGCTTATATGTATTTATGCATGTGTGTGTGTGTATATATGTAGGTATACACACATATATATGCACATACGTATATACGTATATATACAATGCATACATGAATATACACGTCATCATCATCCTTGTTTAACATCCACTTTCCATGCTGGCATGGGTTGGACAGTTTAACTGAGGACTGGCAAGCCAAGCGGCTGCACCAAGCTCCAATCTGATCTGGCAAGGTTTCTACAGCTGGATGCCCCTCCTAACACCAACAACTCTGAGTGTGTAGTGGGTGCTCTTTTATGTGCCACCGGCATAGGAGCCAGAGATGTGACACTGGCATCAACCATAATATACTTATCAACATATAAATAATTATATTTATACACGCACACACACACACACATACACACACACACACACACACACACACACACACGTATATATACATGTGTGTGTGTCTGTATATATAGAATGTATATACAGGATGTGGTGAATAAACTGTCACCTAAATTACGCAAAAATGAAAATAACACTGACATCTCATTTTAACAGATATATTTACAAAAATTACATAAAAATATCTTGAAATACTAAAGTGTAAATTTATTCAATAAAATCGACATTGGCTTCAACCATGGCTTCCAGACAACTTTGGAATCTCTTGCAACTCTTCTGGACAGTCTCCTTGTTTAAGTTGGTGAATGCTGCCATAACCCTTGCCTTCAGGTCATCTTTGGTGGTACAAGGAATTTTGTTGGTCTCTTACTCAACTGTGCCCCACACATAATAATCAAGGGAGTTGCAGTCTGAGGAGTTAGGTGGCCAGATATTTGGGGTGGGGTGGGGTGGGGTGGTTTCAGAAATTGCTTGACAGCCATGACTAGGTTCTGCTTGTGTAGCATGGTGCAGAGTCCAGTTGTCAGACATAGGGTCTTCCAGGATACCCTCTTCACCCAGGGCAGCACTACCTCCCCCAGGCACTTGATGTTGAGTTTGAGGCTGTGTGGGAAGATGAATGGAGGCATAAAATCGCCATCATTAGTGATCACTCCAAACATCATGATATTGACTGGTGTTTGATTTTTATCACTATCAGTACATGTCCTCAGACTGACATCCAAACACTCTGAAATGTTCATATAGGAGCTTCCAGCATGAATGCCATACAGTACAACAAATTGATTGACCAGACCTCTGACTCCCAAGACATTGTCAGTTACCCTATTAAGTTTCTCAACTCATTGGAGCCAGCAGGGCTTTCACCTCACATTCTTAGGAAAAAGGTTGGATGCCCAAATATGCTAATCAGAAACTTGCTTCCACCTAAATAGTGCAATGGGACTTGCTTAGTAATCAAGTACTCTGGTGCCCCACTTGATTGAAGCCACCATTGCTACAGGGTGTGGGAGGGGTGAAAATGTTTTCATTTCAAGGATGCAGCTTTATCCCTTGGGGTCAGACATGCCGTTTAGCTTCCGCAAATTGCAGTTTCCGGTGAGACCATGCTTCACCATGTCCATCAACAAATCACAAGGCCAAACACTATTGGCAGCAGGCATCCATTTGGGGTTTTCCATTCACTCAGGATAGAAAATTGATAAACTGATTCCTTATAGGATTTACCACTAAAATTGGCTGCATCCCATTTTCAACCATAACTTTTACCAATTTTGACATATTTTGCTCCAACTTGATACCAGCATTACTTAGGACTCATGGGATCTTTGAATGCTTTAAGTTCTCAGAAAAAAAAAACAATCGATGAGTAGAAATAATCGATAAACTGATTCCTTATGGGATTTCCCAATCAAATTTCCTGCAACCCATTTTCAGCCAAACGTTTACCAATTTCAACAGATTTCACTCAAATTTGATGTCAGTGTCACTTATTTTGGTTTGAAATAAAGTGCTTCATCACTTAATAATCCTAACTTAATTCTGGGCAATGCTGGGCTATACTGCTAGTTGGGCAATAAATTGCACTTGCGAAGTCCTGTCGAGGCAAGTGAAATCATTGTCATGGCCAATGACAGTACCACCTGATGGCACCCGTGCCAGTGGTATGTTAAAGGTACCATTCCAGCATGATCATTGCCAGACTGGTTCCCATTCCAGTTGCACATAAAAAGTACCATTCAAGCGTGACTGTTGCCAATGTTGCCTGACTGGCTCCTGTAAAAAGCACCATTTCCGCGAGGTTGATACTAGTTCCGCCTGACTGACCCTCTTGCAGGTGGCATGTAAAAATCACCGACTACACTCTCAGAGTTGGCTTTAGGAAGGGCATCCAGCTATAGAAATTTTGCCAGATCAGATTGGGGCCTGGTACAGACTTCTGGCTTGCCAGCCTTCACTCAAACCATCCAACCCATGCCAGCATGGAAAGCAGACGTTAAACGA
>NC_068987.1:81091805-81092156 GCF_001194135.2 Octopus bimaculoides
ATATATATATATATATATATAGTGGATTCACCTATCGAAGACGACATATCAGTGTTGTTCAGCTTTTGCTAAACAACCTGTACAAGTGATTTGTTTATAGTGATAAAATGTTCATGCTGCACATTAGGTCACTCCCTCCATCAAATCAATGTTGTTTGAGTAGATGCACCGTGTACTAAGTGTAAGGTGTCAAAGTGATCACAGAGCAATGCAAGATGAAGTGTTTTACTCAAGAACACAATGCACCATCTGCTCTAGGAATTGAAATCATGATCATGCAATTGTACGACACCTTAACCACTTGGCTATGCACTCTTATATACATACATATGTGTATATATATATATATAT
>NC_068987.1:81092166-81132106 GCF_001194135.2 Octopus bimaculoides
TATATATATATATATATGTTTATACCATGTATGTGTGTATAATGTGGATGATATAATGTATTTCTGGAAATAAACTATATATCTTCAATTTCTTTTTCAAATAGTTCATCTTATTTATTTATTTCTCATTATAAGGCTGTATTATGCTTTCCCATGCATTGACAAGCATCCATTTACTTATTTGATAAATGTCTTAAAAAATGATATTTTTATTTGTGTAAAAACTTAACCAATGAAATTAGAAAACATTTGTAAATAGATATTTTTGCGATAAGTGATCTTTAAATATTATAATTTAAAGCATAGGTCTATAAAATTGTCTTTAATTTTCAGAAACCTATGAGGAATATGTTAATTACAATCAATTCCATATATCTTCAGATCTAAATAAATGAATGATTGAACCAAAGGATATACATTTTATCATTATCATTGCATAATAGGGATGATCAGTAATATTTGAATAAATTAATTTTATTATATATGTTAATTTGAAATCTTTTTGTTGGCCATTGAGTAAATATGAGGAAAATAATACCTTTTATGTGAAATAAGATGAATTGTCTGTTTTATCATAGTTATACAGATAGATTTGTATTATGTATAAAGATGATGAAGAATAAAAGTGGTCTTTTGAAATGCATATTTGGCAGAAATTTTCTGCATAATATCATATTAACAAAAGGCTTAAGTTCTCAGTTTGTCAAGATTTGGTATTATGCTACACTCAGAAAATTTGATAAAATTCAGAAAATATGCAAATATTTTTTATGTTTACTGGAAATGCAGCTAGTTATATCTGACAAATTGTTTTCAATGAAAATGAAATAATTGATTATGAAAATAACAGTTTATTTATTGTTGTGAAGATAAAAATCATTATGAGCATAATTTCTTTAATTTTGTTTCAAAAATAAACTTTTCTTCTTTTATCTATTTCACTATTAATTTATTTCTTGAATGTAGATATATTAATTTTTAAAAATATTAAATGTAAATTGTTATTTTATTTAGTAAATGTATTGTAGGGCTATATATTTGAATAAATGGACTGCAAGCTATTTACAAGAGGATACAATATGTTCTTTTAATCCAGGAAACATTTCTATATAAATTTTTCAAAATTTTAAAAATACTTAATCTTTTGCATCATTTCCATTAAAACATCCTCATGGATATTTAAAGGGTGATGGTCTCTACTTCTTAGTTAAATATTGTTGGGTAATGGTAATCATGCAACTGTCAGTCCTATGATCTTTAATATACTATGCTGTTGGAATAGCTACAAAACTCTGCTAGCTTTGACTCTTCATTATTAATTTGATAAGGCAGTATAAGCTAGATCATGACTGCAACCTCAGCATACATAAAATCCTGCATCTATTACTTGAAATATCACACAACATTCAAATATTCACAGGTCATAATAATACATTAGAAAAACAAATATTCAAAGTAAAAACCAATAATGTTGAGGTTATAAGCAGAAGTATATTATTAACGAGTTTACCAACCATCTCACTATACTAACATCCAATCTACATTGCCTCAGCACATCTCTGAATACTACTTAGGGAGTGGGAATGTCAATATATATGCCCCATTTTGTTACAAAAACAAAGATAATATTAGGTGAAGCACAATAACATCACAACCAAACTCTCCTTACATTCTAAACAAGCTACATCAACACACCCATATTTCACACTAAGCTAGCTGCAATCATTCTTCTTTGAATATTATAGGCAACATGTGGTTCAATATGTATAGAAAGTGTCAACTCTAGGCAAAACACATACAAAAATTGATGGAAAGGGAAGTACACCCCAATAAAATATTGACACATACAGATAACATAAATACCAACAACTTTTATTTCCTTTTTAAACCTACAATTTTAAACAATAAATTAACACACAAAATTTAAATATGTTGCTATATAACACAAATGGCTTAAAGCTAATTTTTATGGAACAGAAAATATAAACACACATGGCATTCACATTACATGAAACAACACTACAAGCCCCAAACTAGATAGGACAACTCATATCTCAGATTATTCTGCAAATAATTTGAGGTATGAGGAAAAATGTCAATGCATCCTGGAAGAATAATCTACACCAGTACACCAACTTTCCTAATAAAGCTATCTACAATTCTTCAGATGTCACTTTGTGCTGATCATACCTTTCTACCGCAACAAATACTGATACAACCCTCTTCTAACTATCATCACAACACACTCCCATTCATGAACGAAACAAGCATTTTTGTTAATTTATAAAAAAAAAACGACATTGAAATTCAATGTGTCAAAAAAAAAAAAAGCAATATGTACAAAACATCACTACAATCTCTAACATTGATGCTATTCAACTAAATAATTGACATTTCCAAGATACATATGCCATAAGGCAACATTTGCAAAATAATACTCTGTTAATGACATTTCTAAAATAGGGATGAAACTTGATTAAAAAAAAGTCAAACTCTAAACACATACCTTAACGTCCAGTCACTAAATGAAGAAATAATAAAGACTATAAACCTAAAATAGCTAATATTTGTAACAAAAAAAAAAATCCCATAAAACAAGCAGTGAAGCAATACACAAAGTATCATTAGCAAATTAAAAAATAGTCTGACTACATTCACAAAACTTAATGTAACATACCCACCTTATCAAACTCTTGAAATTTTCCACTAAAAAATTACATAAAGAAGATAAAAAAAATAATCTATGTTCTTTCTATTAAGAACTTGAACCATGAGAGCTTCCTTCCTCCAGACACCTGAACAACTATTGGAGAAATTCAAACCCATCACTGCCTGGCAGTTTTAAAGCCTAGCAAAACAACACTTGAAGGAGCATCACATGGACTCTTTATCTTCCTTCCTACGAGAAGTTATTCAGAAAGCCTTATCCTGGGAATCACCAACCAATACATTTCTTTCTCCAACTCAATATAATCGGACTACTCATTCTATTTGTCTATGTCCTTGGCATCCCTTCTGTATCTTACCCCCAACACCTTACATTAAACACTTTTTGAAATTACCCCTCCCCAGAGCTCCAAGTCTTTACCCCCTGATTTTGTACACATTTTGGACTATGATCTGCAGAAGTGCAATCTAAGTACTAATTGCCTCAACTATCATGGATGCTGATCCACTTCATCTAACTTATTTAGAGAAAATAATGGTAAAAATATCAAGACTAATATACATAGTTATCAATACTATATGCACAAGATGTTGATAAATGTAGAGAAATGAGAGAAGATTGCAAGACTACTATTTTTATACGCCTGATGTGCATTTGATAGCAATTGATGGTGAATACTAGACTAAAGATTTAAAATAGTGTTTCTAAAATACAATGATATTCAATACTTAAATAATGGGAATTTTAATAACTACAATTAGTGTGATTGAAATAGATATGTTTATTTAGTGTTGCTGTGAAAATAGAACTCATAGACAAACTGCTGGAAGTTTAGAAGCCTGAAGAGAGTATCTGACTGATTAGTTTTGTCTTTCATTAAAGACCCATCAGGAATCACCACAGATTATGAGCTGTCAAAGTTCAGAAGCAAATTATTTATTGCAAATATAAGTATATTAAGACAAGCATAATGAAATTTACATAATGGTTCAGCTTTGATGGTCAGTCATTAATAAATATAGTACCAATGCAACATACCTGTGAATATGCATGTGAAAGTCATATGTTTAGTAACATTGTGAAAATAGATCCAATGGATAAATCTCAGGGGCTTTGGCTGTAAGAACTGAACCGACTAGTTTCATCTTTATTTGAAGATTCATTAGTACTAAAATTCTTAATACCTAACCATTCGTCATCCTCCTATCATTATGTAAATTTCAGAAATACTTCTCAAGATTTTGCGATTTGTTTCAAGCTGCAGAGGTTAAGTAATCTCTGATGAGTCTTTAATGAAAAATGAAACTCTAGGTTGTTCTATTTTCAATTCAAGCTGTCAAAGCTCTTGTGGTTTATCCACAAAGTCCATTTTCACAAGACTGAATCCATATTAACATATTGTATATGACCTCTGTATACATATTTATGAATGACAACTTTGGATTGGGGATATGAGAAGACATGAATGGTACATGTAGTTTGATATAAAATTTAATTTTGTCAAAGTGAAACTTTAAATGTAACTAATCCTAATTCAAATACAGAGTGTACTTTACTGCATTTCAGAATTGTGGTATGAACATTAAAAGATTATGAATCAATAGTTAATGGATTTTGATATAATATTCCCTTGCTGCCTTGCATTATATCTCTGGGCAAAACTCCTTTCTCAGTGACTGTCCTGGTTCTAGAGATATTGGTGTTCTTTCATGTAGATAATACTTATAATTTTCTTGTACAGAAGCTACCTGTGATCTTCAAAATTGCTTCAAGTACTGTAGTGGTGTATAGCATTTTGTTAATTTAGTCACATGAGATAAACATACTTTTCTTTCTCATGGTTTGTAGTAGTAAAAGCATTTTATGTAAATATTTGTTCTAGATTTATCATTTGTGTTAGTACATTGAATTTTATTATAATTCGTGTAAAGTTGACTTGTCGAATTGTATAAATAACCATTTCTCATATCAGCACAAGGCATGTGACTGGTTATGGAAGCAGTCAAACCGACCCCAGTTCTTGACTAATATATATTTTATCAACCTGAAAGGATGAAAGGTAAAGTCAACTCTAGCTGGATTTGAGCTCAGAACTACTTTAACTGTATCTCATTGGCATTTTGCTCCACTAGCCTTGAACAAATATTTGTGTCAAATATTGAACATGATTTTCATGGAAAAAGATATTCTTGGTAAAAAAAAAAAACATTAAAACAAGATTTAAGAAAAGATAATTGCTAAATAAATAGGAATTTTGACAGTGTATTTCTTTAAGAAATTTCAACAAAAGGAAGTACTAAATTTAGTTCTTTATTAATTTAGTATTTTATCAGAATGTGTAGTAATTGTCGTCCTTAGTAAGAGAAAAATATGAATGTAATATGACTTCACAATCCAGACTTCCTGTAGAATTTTAGTGCATCTTTATAATTATTTTTTATTACTGTTGCATGCAATTTCTTTTTAAAATTTATCAAACAGAATAAATGAGAAAAGTGGTTAGAAGTGGTTTTATTAAAATTGGGACCAAGGAATAATGGGATCATAGAAATATATCTTGGTTATATTTTTACACTACTATAAATCATGCCCCCTCCCACCCCCACTGTCTAACTCCATTAAGATTATTTAGTTTTTTTTCAAAACAGTCTTTGAATTTATGTTTTAAACATTCAAGATTTTGATTGTACAAAAGAAGAATTTTCAAACATTATTATATCCCTCCCACCTTTTACTGAGAAAATATAATTTTCCATAGTGTCAGTTTTTATAAAAGGAGAAATACATCAGTCAAATACATCTCTTTTTCATACTTGTGAACTATCTTTCAAATATATTTAGTTTCCACCAAGTGCATACTATATTTCATTAAGTAAATCCAGCTGTAGAAACTATGCCAAATCAGATTGGAACTTGGTGCAGCTCTCCAGCTTACCAGTTTCAGTCAAACCATATAACCCATGCCAGCTTGGAAAGCAGACACTAAATGATGATGATGAGGAGGAGGATGAGAAAAAAAAGCAACTAGACTTAATACCATTCCTCTTAGTAACAAACCTAGCCTCAGTGGTTACATCTTTCAGTTGTGTATTTTTAGTGCAAGAACTAATAAGAGTCACCAAATGTAGAGATCTAGTTTATATTTGACAAAGAATTAATCAGTCTTATGGCTCTCCTATTTTTGCAATCAGCTTATCTATGAGGTGGTATCAAAAGATTCCCAGACTAGTTACGTTTAATAAAAAGTAACTTATTTACCTAAGTTTTAACATCATCTCCTTCAAAATATCCACCTTGCACAGAAATATACTAGTCCCAGCATTCCTACCATATTTGGAATCCAGTCTGGAAGTTGTTTTCCGTAGGTGAGTCGAAGACCTTCTGAGATTTGCTCTGGATCTCTACAACAATGTTAAAAAACGGCAACTGTTGAGCTGCTTTTTCACCTTGTAGAAGAATTAGAAGTCTGCAGATGATAAATCTGGCAAATAGGATGGGTGTGGAAGCAGTACCTTGTTGTTTTTGGTGAGAAACTTACGAGTGAGGAGAGCTCAGTGACAAGGTTTATTGTTGTGAAGAATCCAATTCTTTGCAGATATTAAGATTGTCTGCATGGGCCCATGTGACAGACCAACAGCATCAGCAATGTCATTGATTGTTCTCCAACGATCCTCATGCACAAGCTAATGAATTTTCTCCCCATTTCCATGGGTGATGCTCGTGGCATGTCTTCCAGATCTCTCATTCTCTTCCAGGGACGTTCTTTCACTTTTGAAGTGCCTATGCCACTCAAAACATTGCCTATGGCCCATTGCCTGGTTGCTAAAAGAAATTTTAGAACGATTGACCAAATGCTATTTGATCAGAAACACTTAAACATGCACAGTATGTAGCATATCATGGTATCAAAAAGTTCCTGGACTAGTTCTGTAGCACGCTAACAGATGGTAGCACACAATTGTGTGCACAGTGAGAGCTAGCAGTGACCTTTATGAGGTGGTGTGCCAAGTGACATTGTTGTGTTTACTTTGCAAGTTGTGAAATTTGTGTTTTTGTGTTTTTGTGATCATGTGTATGCTGTAGTCTGTGATTTTGTCATGGACAGGAATAAAGAGCCAACATGAAATTTTGTGTTAAAAATTTACAGCTGTAAGTTGCTGAGCTGTATTGATAGCATGATTATCATTAGTATCCTTACTATTGTCAGCATTGTAACATATTTTTCAGTACTGGATGGGTAGCGATATATCATATAAACATGTCTTATTTCTGCACTCTCTTATTTTTCGGTCCCCAAATTCTCAAATCTGATATTTCTTCTTGTGTCTTGTCTGGTTTGTCTATTCACTTTCCAGTGTAACATTCTGATAGAGCTTTCAACCAGCAAATGTGACCCATTTCTCTGGAATGTCCATACTAGTGTGGTTCCATCAATGCACATTGGCCAATACTTTTAATTTTCTGTTGCTTTTACAGTTTCATTGCATTCAATTTTTCAGGCAGTTTAATATTACACAACCAACAAATCATTCTCAATAAATCTGAAAATCTCTGGAGATTTATTCTAGGTTCCATATTTCA
Source organism: Octopus bimaculoides (assembly GCF_001194135.2). Classification (NCBI taxonomy): domain Eukaryota; kingdom Metazoa; phylum Mollusca; class Cephalopoda; order Octopoda; family Octopodidae; genus Octopus; species Octopus bimaculoides. The sequence continues at coordinate 81,099,416 of NC_068987.1, forward strand.
CCACTAGGGAACGTTCCTCTTCTTACACATGCTTTCTTAGTGTTGTAATTTCTGAAGACCAATGAATTCTCTGTGTAAAAGGCTTGCAAACTGAGGCACAGATAAGGAACAAAATGTTACATATCAGTAAACACAGGCACTTTACAGAAGTTGGAGAGGAATGATGTGTGTATATGTTGATTGTACAACTGTAATTAGAAGGAAAGGCAGGTAGATGTAAATAGATGTAAAATGAAGTGGTTAGACATTAAAATGCATCTACCAGCAATGTTGCATTACTCTTGGTCAACCACAGCTATGTGACCTATGGCATGTGGGTAGTCAGCCAAATGCTTAAAGATGTTAGCCTGTGCCAGTGCATGCAGAAGTGGTTGCACTGTTATGGATGTATAATGTGGATGGATGACATCTGATAGTTTTAAAACTGTTGTCTGATGGTAGTGGAAAGTAACAAGAAAACAAAGGAAGAAATAGAAAGTGAAAAAGAAGATATGGGAAGATCCAAGAGTTAGGCCTCACTGCAAATGGCACTGTGTAGTATATCTTGCCAAATTAATGTTTACACAGAAAAGCTAAAAAGGTGCTGCTTTTGATGTTGATATTTGGAAGATATTGTATGAGAAAAACATTTGATTTTAAACATATATTTGGGTAATCATTAAAATATGATTAACATGCTGAGAGTTAATATTTATGATTCAATGGAAGATAACATTTTCAAATTAAAATGCTCCCAGAATTAAAAAAAAAAAGCAATAATTAGATGTTGTGACTATGAATTCATGAAAAAGATTATAGATATGTCGTAAGGCATTTAAGAAATTGAGAATTACTAAATTATAACTTTTTAAAAAAAGATGGTGCATTTAATGTTATAGATGAGCTTTAAATTTCTTGCTTTTATTTTCCCCCTGGTATTCTTCTGTATGAATTAAACTACTAAAATTAGTGTTGAAATAATTTTTTTCAAGCAACATTGATCTGATATCCTAAAACTGTGTTATGTGATGTGTGTCTAATTATAACTGGAATAGAATAAAAGTTGTTTTTCATCATTGGGTAACTATCACATTCAGTTCTATATTATATTTTTGATAAATTTTTTGTCTGCTGTAATTTTGATTAAAAAGTGAAATGAAAATCATTAATGCTCAATAGTCAATTGAATGTTGCTTGTTATAGTGTAACAAGTGAGAAATATTTTAATTACTCTGTTGTGCAAATCTTTTGTATTCTGTGAATTGAAATATTGCTTTGTGAAGTTTAGCTGTGCTAGATAATTGTTATATTTTCAACCATTAAGACCGCTTTATATACATATATCTTGAAATTTCTTGTATAATTTCTCAAAATGTTTTCCTAAAGGCTATACATACACAATTACTTTTTGTTATTAGTTATTCAAGAGGAGTGAGCCACACCATTTGTGCACCTCACTGTCAGTCTTGATGTTTTGGAGTTTTTAATTACACCCATTTATATTTTGAGTTCAGTTCCTACAAGAATCTGTATGAGTATCAAGATATACGGTAGCTCAGTTCAGTCACTGTTTTTTTCTTTCTTTTATATAGAACTGTGTACCAAAGAAATCAATAATAAATTATTATACAAAGTAGAACAAACAACCAGTTTTGTAGCCATTATTCTTATAACTATTTTTCTTTAAAATGAAAACAGGTTCTAAGATTCTAAGTTTGGACTATTTTATTGCATATAAAGTAATATAAAAATCTGAGATGGAAAAAATATTATATACTGTAATTTTGTTTTTGAGTATTATAGACAATCAGAAAAGATGATTCTCCCATTAGGCCCATTGTCTGTAAAGAGAGATATAAGTAGCGATAAGTGTTGTAATGCTTTACTGAAATATGTAAATGTACATTTTCATTAATGAACATTAATGAACATGAATATATAAGATTTTCAATTGCCAATAATAAAAATTATTTAAAAAAATATATTTTAGAATTTATAGCTATTTGAAAATATATTTATTTGAAATAATTATATATATTTTTTATTTTAACAACAATTTAATGATTTGAATGAATCTATTTATTCATCACCACAGGAATTTTTCTTGTATTTTAGAATTATCTTTTGATTTAAGGTATTTCAGCTCCTGCTTTATTGTAATTTCATGTAATTTTAAAATTTATTTCTTGCTGAAGTACTTTTTACTTTTGGAAAAATAGTTGATGCCACTGGCATGGATAACCAAGTCAAGTCCTCACCCTCCAGTAATACAATAGAGTATTGTCAAGTATTGGGTGAAAAAAAAGTCTCACAGAATGTGAAAGAACTTTTCCATTTATGTATGTATTCAACAACCCGGTTACAAACACATACACAAATCTATGCGTGTACATTCAGAAAAATTGTAATTTCTCTAATTTGGTACTGATGGGCTTCCTAGGAAATATCATAGCTGACATGATTTTAATCAGCGCTATTTTTTCTTACAATTACATTTTATTTTATTAATAGTTTATAATTTTGATAAAGTCACTTACATATGCACACATGCTGACCTATCACAGACAGCTAAACAAGTGACTGAGTGACTGAAACTATCATCTTGGACATGTAACTTCACATCCTCCACACAACATTAAATACTCCAAATGATTTGCATGTAGTTGTAGCAGTACAGGCCGAGAACATAGCCTACAATTTCTAGGCAACTCGTACTTCCACAAACTGAGTGGCTTTAATCCTCTGCTGTAACTCCTAGAAGTCAAAAGATATTTTTAGGATTGACACAGAATGAAAGCTCTCCTTCTCAAATTGTAATCACTCCTTTTGATCCCTTGCCAAAACTATTACTGCCACTTTGTAGAACTTTTGTTGCCACTTTTCTTCATCTCAGAAGGCTCTCATGGAGAAAGGCTGTTTGCTTTGTATTCACATCTACACTGCACTATTATAACAAAGCTCCTCTAAAACCTTTCTTCTTACCTCTACACCAATCTATCTAGTGCATATGCACATACACTACATATGAAAATATCTTCAGTTGCTTCAAACCAGCAAGACCACTAACACTGTCCCTTCCATTGCTCTCAGATTGTGCACTCCAGCCAAAATATTCTCCCTGCATAAGTCTTTAATCAATCTCTGTAGAGATCTGCCTAATTTTTAGAAATCTACTTCTGTGTGTTCAACATTAATCTATCACACCTTCTAACATCTCAAAAGTGATGGAGACTATTGCTGAAGTTGAACATAAACTGCATTAATCTCACCTGTTTTGCTGGACCAGCAAAAGTCATGGATACATCTCCACATCTTCTAACTAAGTCCTAAAAATATATAAGTTGATCATCATTTGCTCATTATTTCTATTATTCATCTCTTTATATTTAATTTGTTTAAATTTTGAGTTAGGAATTAACTGGCCAACAAATCAAAATGATTTGTTTTGAAACAAAACAATAAAAAATATATAGTAAAGAATAGGGTAGAAATAAATGTATAGTAGGGTAAAGTCAAATTTGGAATTTTCTTATAATAAATCATTGCATTTGAAAATTAATAGTGGTAAAAATATTTTAATCAGTTCAATTTAATATACAAGCTGATTAATTTGCGATGTCACACATCCTACCATCATGCAAGAATAAATGTAGAAAAGGATGTAAATTATTCCATCTGACATTTGAATGGCTATCTTCCTGCAGCTCATGAATCTATTACTGTGAACATTTATTTTACCTTATCATGCTAATATAAAACATACTGCTTGAGAAAGAGTATATAAATAAGGCTGCACACATTTTCTAATTTAAATAAAATCAAATATGCAAGTCTAGATTTAAAAAAAATCATTGTTGTATTAAAAGAGATATTTTAATATTTTCATTTTATGAAAATAGTCTTCCAAAAGTGTGTAAACCTCTTTGATTATCTTAGTTATTTATGGCACTATGCTATTCATAAAAAAAACTATACCTGACTTCAGTAAAAAGCAAATAAAGAGGTACAGTAATTTGCTATGAGGAACAAGCAGGTAATATCTAATATTATGTGCAAAGTCTTTTGTATCTGTCATTTAATTAAAATTCTTAGAAATAAGACAAATTTCTATTGTTATTTTGAAAATTATTTTCTTAAAGAAAATTATTTATTACATTAATTTTCCTTTCATCTAGAATGATTCAGTATCTTTCATGTGTTGGATGGCCTTGGATGACAGTATTATGTAAATTTCTAGCATACCACCATTACTAGAGTGCAGAGGGTGTTGTAGTTGCTGTAGGAAAAAAAAAAAGAAAAAAGAGAAACACACACACACACACACACACACACACACACACACAGTGGGAAGACAGTACAGTTATAGGCTACAGGTTGAGGTGTGTTAATTAGTGACTTCTTGGCAATCAGTTGGAAGAAGGAGATTCATATGCTTAGTAGCAACACTAACATGTAGGAACAATATTCCATTGTGAGTTTCACATGAGCTTTCAGGAGAATCAGTAACTGTTTAGAACTGAATTATTTTCCAGTCTTGAATAGGAAGGCTGGTCTATAGGACACAGTTATGCTTTGTTAAATGTGAGATGGCCAGATCGTTAGTGATTGTGAGGTAAAACATTCTAGTAACTTTGAAGTGGTTTGTTCCATGTTGACTAAGACTGGAAGTGGTGAGATACAAGAGTGTTTCCTTTATCTGACCAATGACTGTACTGTTGTTCTGTTAAAGGAGACCAGGTTGACACAGTCTCATTGGAGAATATATTCAAGTTCTTTGGTTAATGAGGTATGGTTGGTTTGATGGGAAGAGTCTGGGTTGTGTATAGTTGAGGTGTCCATGTTGTGCCTGCATGTAAAAGGTTAAGAAGGTGTGAAGAGTTGAATTCTCTATTTAGGAGTTAGTGTTATTAGAGGTAACTGTAAGTAAGTTGCTAATGCACAAGAGGAAAAGTGTGAAGGGAAAAAGAAAAGCATAGAACATATCAATGTTGATACCTTGAGTTAGACAGAGATGCATCTGTAACAGTTCAATCTGACTGAAAGCTTTTAAGATTAGACAGGTGGAGGCCATGGGCTGTAGAATACAATTGAGATACTCATGGCTGACTTGTTTAGATTCTGAAAAATGCAACAACATTGTTTTGCTGAATTTCTCAAGGACAAGGAGTGATGCAGGAGAGCAATCTTGGAAATCTAGCTCTACAGAGGAAAGTGGTAAAGTGGAGATGGAAAAAATGACTGTTGACAACTTTTCATCATTTTTGATATGTAGGAAATGAGAGCAATTGCTTGTAGGATTAGAATTTGGTGTTTTCGGAGGAAGGATATACTGTAGCATGTTTCCAAAGATAGGGATATATCCTGCAGAGAAAAAGATTAAGGTGGCGAGCTGGCAGAAATGTTAGCATGCCGAAAAAAATGCATAGTGGTATTTCATCTGTCTTTACATTCTGAGTTCAAATTCCTTTCGGGGTTGATAAATTAAGTACCAGTTGCATACTGGCGTCAATCTAATTGACTAGACCCCTCCTCCAAAATTTCAGGCCTTGTACCTAGAGTAGAAAAGACAGAAAGATTGAAGTGTTTGGCTTGGGAGCTAGCTTTGGATTGCATTACTTAAGGGCAATGAAAGGAACATTGTCCTGACTGGTTGACTTGTTTGTTTGAAGTGACAGGAAATATTTTAGCACTTGGTGTATGCACTATGGAGTGAAGGCAGAGTGATTTGGAAGAATTATGTAAAGTGTATGCATTATAGAGGTGATTGCAAAGTAGGAAGTAGTATCTGTGAAAATACAGCTTACAGTGCTCTCATAGCTGAATAATAGCTGACAGGATGATTCCACTAAGTTGGTGTACATTTTTTATGTAGAGTCTAAAAAGGTTAGCCTCAATTTGAGGGGATTGGGAGATTGCAGGCTTTGAGGCACATGAATGCATTGCATGAACACATTGACTTAATGATGATTTATGGTGAAGAGGAGAAATAGAATTGTATGAATGATTTTTCAAGTAAATAAAAGATAAATAGTCTGATAAAACAATAAATTCCATTCCAACTTGGGGAAAATGGATGTAATGTCACTGATTATGATAATTGACCAAAAGTTTTAGACAAAGTTATAAGAGCCATATATATGTATATACATGATTGCCCCTTAGAGCTCCTCTATGCTGATGACCTGGCCCTCATAGCAGAATCACTACCAGGACTAGAGAAGAAATTTCAGGTGTGGCAGCAAGGTTTAAAATCGAAGAGCCTTAGAGTCAATGTTACAAAGACCAAAGTTCTAGTTAGTAGGAAGGCGAACACATCACACACCCCTTCAGATAGGTGGCCCTGCTTGATCTGTAGAAAAGGTGGAGGCAGAAACTCCATAAGATTTACCCAGTGTAATCTATGGACACATAAGAGGTGCAACAACATCAAAGGAAGATTAACCGGGAAGATAGCTTTCGTGTACGGCAGATGCACAGGGGCAGTAAACACCACAGATGCTCAGAAAACAGATTCCATCACACTCCAGGAGGAGAAACTAAAAGTAGTTGATAGCTTCCACTTCCTAGGTGACCAAATCTGTAGTGGGGGTGGATGCTCAGAGAGTGTTACCAGTTGAATAAGAATAACCTAGGCAAAGTTTAGAAAGCTTCCACCCCTACTGGTGACAAAGGTCCTCTCGCTCAGAGTGAAAGGTAGATTGTATGATGCATGTGTGTGAACTGCCATGCTTCACAGCAGTGAAACATGGGCTGTGACTGCAGAGGACATGCGTAGGCTCGAAAGAAATGAAGCTAGCATGATCCACTGGACGTGTAATGTCAGTGTGCACACACGACAGAGTGTAAGCGCCCTGAGAGAAATTTTGGACATAAGAAGCTTTGAATGTGTTCTGCAAGAGAGATGTTTGTGCTGGTATGGTCATGTACTCCAGATGGATGAGGTGAGATGTGTGAAGAAGTTCCACTCCCAAACAGTGAAAGGAATCTGGGGTAGAGGTTGACCCAGGAAGACATGGGATGAGGTAGTGAAGCATGACTTTCGAACATTGGGCCTCACAGAGGCAATGACAAGAGACCAAAGTCTCTGGAGATATGCTGTGACTGAAAAGACTTGGCAAATAAAGTGAGCTCACAGCTGTAACCCACACCAGTGTCACATAACCAGCCCATTCAAAAGTTCCTTGGATCGTAGGGTGACATGCTGTGCTTGAGGAGACCTATTGAGTCAAGTACATCAAAATCAAATCAAATCAAATCACATTCAAATGGAAATTGTAGTTGTGATACCCGTGCTGGTGGCATGTAAAAGGCACCACCCAAACGTGGCTGATGCCGGTGCCGCCTTGACTGGCTTCCATGCCGGTGGTATGTAAAATACACCATCCAATTGTGGTCGATGCTAGCTCTTTCTGGCCCTGTGCCGGTGGCATGTAAAAAAGCACCCACTACGCTCTCGGAGTGGTTGGCGTTAGGAAGGGCATCCAGCTGTAGAAACACTGCCAGATCAGACTGGAGCCTGGTGCAGCCTCCTGGCTTCCCAGACCCCAGTTGGACCATCCAATCCATGCCAGCATGGAAAATGGACATTATATGATGACGATGATGACGATGATGATGATGATGATGATGATGATGATGATTGCAAAAGAACCCTGTTTCTCACTTAGCTTTCCTTAGTCAAAATACACATTCCCTAATGGGAACTTCATACCTGAAGTAATGAATAAATCCAACCTTTCCCCTGCCTTAGAAAGAATTAGAAAGAATGTGTAAGGCAGGAAGAGCAAGGGATAGTGCCCCTTTTTGGAAGATGAGTTTCTTTTCAATTGTCTGACCTGTTCAGAGTAGCAGCCTAAGTTTTTAGAAATCACACTCTGCCATCTTTAAAAAATGGCTATATCAAACAACAGAATTATGACTAGAATGCCTGTACATATTGTATAGGCTAGTGAATAAGACACACTCCTGTAGAAGATGTACAATGATAATGTTTTGGAAAAAAGAAATAATTATAGTTTCATCAAATATTTTGTGAAAGATATTTTAAAGTAGTTTTGTTTGGGAAATTGTATGAGTCTGTACATGTAAATACAATATAGTAACAGTGTACTAGAATAAAGCTTGAAATTATAAAATGTAACTTTATACTAACCTTTAAAGGAAACTAAATTAAATTTGCCAAAGCTAATAAGAAATATATTGGTATTACTAAATCTTGGTACATGCAAACAAAAGTACATACACAGGTTGAAAATGAAACATAACAACCAACCAAGTACAATAAATCTGAAAGAATTTGTTTTAATAGTTACAGTACATGCAGACAAATCAAAATTTCATTGAATATTAGTATACAGATGCAATTGAAAAACAAAAAAAAAAAAATGAATGCAGTGAACAGTACAATCTACTGTACATAGCAAGCAGCACAAAATCTTGGAAAATTGTATCATTCACAAAACCTAGAAAATTTTAATTTCAGAAGGTAAATCAGCATCCTCATTCTTATTAATGGTATTCTCATTAACTGGTATCTTTATCACTGGAATTATCTGCAATTGAATTTGGGTCAACAGTATCTCTTTCAAACAATGTCATCATCAGTACCCTCAAAAACATTACTAATACCAAGATTTTTTAATGATTTCACAAGTATCTTTACTTCCACAGCATTCCAAGGACTTTTCACACACACACACACATCTGTGTAACAGGCCTCTTTCTTCATCATATCTCTTTAAAATCTGAAGACTGCATCCACTTGCACCACATGTTCCACTTGGATCTTTTCAAAGTTGTAGGCTAGTTAGGTCACTTTGAATTATAGAATTATAGCTCACTGGGTTTTCAGTTCTCCTATTTTTCTGGTCCAAACTAATAAGGGTTTTTTTTTTTAACAGCCCACTGGACACCTAGTTCACACTTTATCAAACCACAATTTCATTCCTTCCTAATTTATCCAACCTTTTAAATAGAAAAATATAAATGCCATTGGATATTCTTTCCTGAGGCAATGTGCTTCTTTTAAAAGGTGGTAGTTTTATGCTGTCAGCACAACAAACTAATACAAGTGTTATAGCGTGTCTTTTTATAGCCATGTTTTAATAATCACTGATTTAGCTCCCTTCGATTTTTGCCATTTTGTTGATGGTATATCAAATATCAAAGGGGCTTAGTTCATGTTTGCTGTCTGTGAAATTTCAAATTAACTTCTTTTTTCTTTAATCACACACCAGTGAAACTTAAGGATATTATCAATGTATTCAGGAAGTATTATTATTTTTGTGCTATTCTTGTTCTAGCTCTCATATAGAGGGTTTTTTCTCCTCATAAATCTGGATTACCATGATGCTAACTCTCTAAAAGTCAGTGACATCTTTGTCTATTGCTATGACTTAAATAGTATGTAATCATTTGGATGAGTATTGAAGAGCCCATACTCCTTTAGTGTATCACCCTTGTCTAGTTCAGGTCACTTTACATTTCCCCTACAGATAGTGTTTGCTACATGTAGCAGCTTTCAGCTGCTCCTATTTCCTTCAATTCTTCACCATGTGTTCAGTTGGTGGCAACAAAATATTGAGCAGTTGTTCCATTACCATGTTTCTTTGCTTGATAGTTAGCTTCAATTTAATGCATTAGCAGTACTTTTTTGTTTTTCAACCATAAGTCTGTGAACTCCTATAGGAAATTTATCATAAATAAACTATATTATGAACAGTACTATTTCTCATCTTTATCTTTTTTCACACCAGCGGTATACTTATTCATATTTTGTTCAAGCAAATTGCCATACAGAGTGTAAAACTCATATTTTTGGCTGTGATATATTGTATTACCATAATTAGCTACCAGGGTGGTGCACAATGGCTGTGGTTTTGTTGTCATCCAGACATTGCAAATAGCTGACAAGCAGATGAAAGTTTAACATTCCTTTCATGTTTCTCAGAGCACTTTTCCTGTAGATAATAAACAAGTCGTTAATGTAAAGCATGTATTAGGTATAGGTTATATATGCCGAGGAATAAGGTTCAATGAGGTAATGTGACTACCCTACATAACTCATGTACCATAAGCAATTTTTTGAAAGTGCATGCAAACAAACTGATAATTTGGTTTGTTTTCAGTATTTTATAAGTAACTGCATTTTGTGCTGTGGACTTAAGCTCATCTGGCTTCTTAGCCTACAGTGTTCAGTCTTCCATTTGTAATAGCGTTGCATTAGGTGCAGAGCAATTATTTGGTATATTTAAAAGTAGAAAAAGCACGTCTTATACAATGGCAAATACAGTTTATAATTTGATAGATACCACCTGTCACACCCTTCCAAATAATGCGTACACACATATATTCAATAACAAATGTAACTAAACTTATGATAAATAGCAGCCAAATTTCCATCTTACATTCGGAAAGGACACTTTAGACAATGTAATTTTAATATAAATGAAAGGACAACAATTTACGTATTTCCTAAACTAGTATAAAACTTTCTGGAGGAAGTGTTTCTGTTCATCTAGACTATGCAGATTAGAGTAAGCTTGGTCTTTAAATTCAGTCATTGAAAGTAACAAATATGTTCTTGTTTTATTAGAAACCCTCAGCAAAATATATTCTACTCAGTTGGCAAGATGGAAAAGCGATCAGTTTGTATATCAATTTATATAGAGTAAAGTGAATACAGTGATGCTGACTATGAATATCAAACATTTGGGTAAAGGAAAACACTTCAAAGGGGCATTCTGCATACAGAATAAAAATAATGCAAGGTTCCACATATGTAGTCTAGTGAACTGATAAAACTTTGATAGTCTAATACTATCTAAGCTATTAATAACCATAATTTTGTTAATAGGCAAGGGAAATAATTCCAGGTGTATAAGTTTATGAAAACATTTAGATAATATAAATATAGTACTGGATTTGATCTTTAAAACCAACTGGTAAAAACAATGGATCTGTTTTGGTCTCATTTGTTCTTCCACAATTTATATTTCATTCAGTTGGCAAGAGTAAGAGTGATCTGCCTCTGTGTCAGTCTGTCTGTCAATTTGTATATATAAAAATACAGGGCATAAGGTGATAGTAAATATCAATAACCCAATAATATCTAGTGATATTGATTGTTAATCTAATATATTTTATTTTCATTTAAATGATAGAAATAAGTAATAATCTTTAACACTGAAGAAATGATTGATCTCAAAAATATAGAAAAGTCCTGATTTTCATCATCATCATTTAATGCCTGTTTTCTATGCTAGCATGGGTCAGATAATTTAACAGGAGCAGGCAAGTCAAAAGACTGCACCAAGTTCTATTGTCTGTTTTGATATGGTTTCTATGGTCAATGTCCTTCCTAATAACAACCACTTTACATAGCGTACTGAGTGATTTTTATGTGGCACCAGCAACAGTGAGGTCACCAAATAACTCACAAGACCTCTCAACTGAGTGGGGAGTAGTATTGATTGAAGTGGTTTTGTGTCAGGAGATGAGAAGTCAGAGTATGACTAGAGGGACAAAAATGGATGTCTTGCAGTAAAGGAGACAGCTAGTTACCTCAGTATGAGAGAGAATGGAGACAAGATGTTGGGGATGTTATATGAGGTGCATTCAAAAAGTACCTGACTTTATTTTTTCCCCTCAAAATTAATGCTGTATGGACAAAACCCTTTGGGTGGGAAGTGATGCACCCCCATCCTGTTTTTGCATGATAACTTTCATGCTGGTTCACTATATCAGTTCCCAGCTGTTATGCCTAAAGTACAGACATGTAGTGAGCACTTGTTGGACTTTTGCCTTCATGCAAGATAACTGAATGCATGGAACAGAGACCATAAACTCTTGTCTCAGCACCAGTGATGACAGTCTTCATGAAGTCTGGGTTGTAGTTCTGTGCGATTTCCATGTGGAGTTGCTTCTGCTGTCCCACCAGCACATTGAGGACGAATGTCACCAACACACTCTTCATGCACAAATCCTCCATTAAAATGGAATGCACTGATCCTATTCTTATTCCCATTTCGTGAGCAATTTCTAGGATTGTTACACGACAGTCTTCCTTGACTATTTGCTGAATCGTCTCAATCAGCTTCTCATTTCAGTTTGTTGATGGCTTGCCTGAGCGTGCCCTGTTCTTCACTGACGTGCAGCCATGTTTGAAGCAGTTTTACCACAACTTGATCTCAGTTGTGCCCATGACATCATCACCAAAGTCCTACTGAATCTTCTGGATGGTTTGAGCTTCAGTATCACTAAGCTTTTGGCAAAACTTGATGCAATATCTCTGCTCAAAGTGTTCAGTGAAACCGAATATCCAACAAGCACACACTATACATCTGTACTCTGTGTGACTGCTAGGAACTGTATTTTTGAGCATATGTGTCCTGGAGGAAGGGTAATGCTCATGACATTTATAGCATTTCAAAGACTGGTGAAATCAATACCATTAACATTACAGTATTACTGTTAAGAGTTGACTGCAGCAAAGATATGAGCAGCGAAAGAACCCCAATGGGCTGATGTTTTAGGACGAACTAACTAAACATAATGCTTAATTCAGGTTCTGCAGATGTGGCTGGAGAGAAAATGGATGAGAGGAAGAAGGGCAAGTGGATAAAGCATGCCTGTATACTGGTGGTGGTGATACAAGACCAGCCAAATCTGAGAAACAGAGGCCATTATAGTAGTGCTATAAAAGGCAGTGAAAAGAGACAGCATGTCTATGGACTAAAGGCTGTAGTGTGTCTGTAAGTTATTTCATGCCAGTCAGTGGGGAAATTTTCATTTGATGCAATCTTTGATGCTGGTGTGTGCAACAGCAGCACTGTCCCAGATGCAGGAACAATACTACAGTTTGGGACTTATCTAAACTTTTTAGAGGGCCAGTAATTCTTGGAGCTGAAGTATTTTCTGACTCTGAAGAGAAAGGTCTGTCTTTGAGATGCAGTCCTAGTTATGTTAAGGATGTATATGAGAAATCCTCTGTGATAGTATGGGCTAACATATGGATCACTTGTATGGATTCTTGGTGCTTGCTGTTTACAATGAAGTGGGTTTAGACGTGATGTTTTTAGATATGAGCAGTGCTGTTGAGACAAGATTGGTATTACCCCACTCGTAGATGCTACTAAGGTGTTTGTTCATAGAATCCGTGCAGGTTTTGTTTGAAGTGCCTTGGGTGCATATGGATAATGTTTGAGATGGGTAGTTTAGGGAAAAATAAAGAGTTGTATGACGTGTGCAAGTGTGGGCCTTGTAGGATGTGATGCAAGTAGGTTATTTGCTGTCTAGAAAGAAGTATGTGAAAGACAGAACCAAACTCTGGGGTACACTAGAATTGATTGAGTATAAGATAAAAAGAGCTCTGTCAGCATAGACTGTAATTGTGCAATGTGATAAGAAAATACCAATCCGAGAGATTACCTTCAAGATGAAGGCACAAGTATTGACAAACTTTGTGAGTTTGTAGCCAATGGTAAATATAAAACTGTAGCAAGAGGAACTTAGAATAAAAGTGTTGTAATGAGTATAGGGTTTCCAGTATAAAATGACTTACCCTCAAAGTGTCTCATATACTTATTGTAGACCTTTCCAACCAGGTCTAGGTGGAATAATTGTGTGTTAAATTGAAAATGAAGTTTCCTTCTTAGATGATACTGCTTCCTTTGTTAATTCCTTTTATAATTTAGTTTATGAAAATGTTTAGGTGTTAAACGTGAAGTTGACTTTTTGTTCCCTTTGTGTGTAAAATGAAGTATCTAATATAAACAAAAGTGCACTAGAAGTCAGTATTTCATATTGTTTAGTTCACATTTCACTTTAAATATAAATGATGTAAATTATGTTTGAAATATTCCTACATTTTCTATTGATAATATATAACTATTATAAGGTGTATTATCAATTTAAGCTGTTATTTATTCTCATGAAATTAATTTATATGGCATATCAGGGTCAACATCAATAAAACTATCTTTTAGCAATGTTTTATTGAAAAATTAAGTACTTTCTAAATTTAAAGATATTTATTTCAGTTTTATGAGATAATTCTAATTTACTTTTTACTATTTTTCAGTCGCTATTTTTGTTTTATTTAGACAAAATGAATCTTTGTAGAAGGTTTTGATTTATAATTCATATAGATTATTGTTGTTATTCTAAGAAAATGACTACAATAAATTAAGGAAAACCATCCAGTGAATATTGATTTATTGACCTGTAAATAGCTTGTTGATTGCAGTTCCTCAAAGCACTTACATTGACAACAATGGAATTCAATGAAATGGTGGTATTTTGACTTGATATGATATAAAATATTGATAATTGAAGAATATGATTTATGCTTTTAGAGGCATAATAAATCATAAGAAGTATTTTCTTAACTGATGACCATATACACATATTGCATAGGTTTTAATATTATTGAACATTTTTTGGCTCGTGAAAGAAACTTTTATAGTGTCTAATTCTATTTTCCTTTTGGCAAGAAGAGAAATATAACTTAATTTTGATTGAAAAATAATTAATTAACTACTGATTTAAAAAAGAATGAATATAATCTATGAATATTATAACAGTTAAAAAAAATATTTTTCAGATACTAAAAAATAAATTGCAATGCAGAGTAATAATACTACAAAAGGTGTAATTGATTGTTTATTTATAATTTGTATTTGGAAAGTTTAGAATCTATAAACTTTGATATAGTTTTACTGAAAAGGTTATATATATTGTTAATGTATTTCAGTATGATTATAGATTATTGCAGAAGAAAATATGATATCATAACCATAAGAACTATTCCTTTAATGCAAGACTGCCTTGAAGAAATTTATTGGAATTCTAATCATATTACCAATAAAAGGATTTTTCTGCCTATAAAAAGGAAATCGAATGGTGCATAACTTAAGACTGTCATACTACATAGTAGTACCATGTAATCATTATAGGTTGAATACTTCTAAGGATTGATGAACACCATAGATTTGTTCAAGGATTTCATTAGATTATGCAACAGCTAAAAGCAATAGCGATATAACACAAACTTGATTCAGAAAGAATTTCATGTACACTGATTTTGCAAAGTCTGTAGCAATGTCTTAGTATAGAATTATAATTTTATCACTTGAAATTACTGGCAAATTTTTTCAGCAGGTAGTTCAACATTTTTTTTTTTTCAGGTAGAGCTGATAAGGTGTGACTTTTATAGTTTGAATTTTGGCGAAAATCATGAGCTAATCTGGTCTTAGGGAAAGAACAAATAAAGAGATCATAGATAAGAACTTTACAATCCAAGTGATCAAATAGAAATAGTACTGAGTTTTAGTTTATTCATGTCTACCTAAAATGAAAGAAAGCAGTAAAAGTGGTAATAATTATATAATAACTTCTCTGAAGTTATGTAACCTCTTATGAAAAGACCTTATTCATAATGAAACTATAAAATGATCTAGAATTACTAATACTTCCATAAGAAGAGTCATAAAAGTATATACTTCTTTTGCTAAAAGTAAAAGTATATGCACATTACTCTGGCACTAATGCAAATGCATAGATATTCCAGCAAACCTACGAGCTACTGCATTAAACCTTCTTCAGCAAGATTTATATGTGAATTGATATTACACATCCAACTGATAAACATTTATTTATTAAGGAACTAGAAAAACTTGTACTATTATTAAGATTAGAAAGATAATTTATTTACTAAATAGACACATCTATACATTCATTCATACGCAAGAAAATGATTACTTCAATGTCAGCTGTCAGAACCTAGGTTATCTCAATCATTCTAGAATAACGGAACATCCTCAAGATTATATTTAGATCCCAGAAGACATTTATAAACATGTATGTTATCAAAATACAATAAGTCAAAACCATGTAAAACTGTTCACTTGTCTTAAGCAAAAAGTAAATGATGGTGAGATGACTTACCATGTTAACATAAAAAGATGAGTGTGTGAGTTGTAGCTCTTAATCCTGCTAGTTACAAAAAAATATTATATAAAATTGAGATTAAAGAAAAAATCATGGAAATCAAGTAAAGATGAGAGGAATTTTATAAAGTAACCTTGAAAAGAAAAAACACAAAATTCATTCTCTTGGGTGCAAAAACCTATAAAGTAATGGTGATTGGATTGACAACTTGTTCTGAAGATTTCAGATCACAAAATCTGGAATCTGTAATATTGGTAAAAGAAACATGGAAATCACCTGTCAGTTTGATGTTACTCATGAGGAATTCTTATAGCTTCTAGTTTACAACCTGAATATTAATGATAATATTCTAATTTTTGAATTAATTTCCTGCATCATTTTTTTCAGTTGTGCATGACTAACATTTTCTTTATGAAATTCGGAGTGCTGATTTATATTCTGAATACATTTTGGAGTTTGCCTTTTGTAAATAAAATACATATTGCTATGCTATTTTCACAAATTTAATTGGAATTTTGCTGAAAATATTTCTTCACTTTGCAAAATTGTTAAATAATTTTTAATAAATTCGTTTAATTAAATCTTAAATATAATTTTATTTCAACATCTGTTTTATATGTGGAAATTTGTTTTGTAAACTATTTGAGTGATATTTACTCATAATGTGTACAATTTTTAATGAAATGTACTTATCAAACAACCAAATCTGAGCTGAGGGCCAAAATTTATCTAAACCATAAAAATGTGATGACAGATAACATTTTCACAACAGTTTGCATGCATAAATATGTGTGTGTGTGTAAGTATATGTTTTCACATGTATACACATGTGTGTACACACACACACACACACACACACACACACACACACACACACAGAGGCATGTGTATACCACATAGATATTTATATGTATGATATAGCATTTTATCGAATTTGAAAAGACTTAACAAACTGTTACTCAGAGTGTCATATAACCTATCATGAAACAGCTTGACTTATTGTATTGCATGAAACTGTGTAACATCCTTCAAAGTTTTTTCATCTTCAATAAAACACTATTTTACTCTACCTTTAGTATTTGAGTGCTATTTTCTCCACCTTGCTTTGCACCTACATGCTTGCATGTATGTGCATAAATAAATGTGTTTACAGAGGCAATTATGCAGATAGATAAACAAAATATAACAGCTTAGGTTTGCTATAGAAAATGTGTGTGTATATATATATATATATATATACATGTAAACTGAAAGAAAGCAAAGACTGAAGATTTTCAGACGATGAATATTTAAGGATAGATATATAGGTATTTATGTATCAATAGCCCAAACCTACACAGTGTGCAAATGACTGAGAAAACTAAAGGGTAGGATGTAAGGTGTTACAAGTCCAACAGCTGATTCTAGGAGCTTTGGATATCCATCATAACATTGGTAGAAGTAGTTCACCCAAATATGAAGCCTGTAATAGAAGCAAATACACATTAGATAAATTGAACCTCTGTCATCGGGGTAGAAAAAAAATCTTACATTTCAGATCATGCATGTGTATATATATGTGTGTGTGTGTGTGTATATATGTGTGTGTGTGTATAGGTATATGTGTGTGTGTGTATAGGTATATGTGTGTATGTATATACATATGTATTAGATTAGAATAGCTGCCTATTATTACAGTATTCATCTGGAGATAACATATTTTAAAGATGTGCTAGGTTTACAAACTATATATATTGGAGGAAGACAAAACTCGTCCTAGTAGTGGCTAGCATGAATGCCAGATGTATTTTACCTTGCTGGGCAGTGTCAGTGATGTTTATTCACAGTCAATCACGTGTCTAGATGAGATTTGTTGCCACCAATATATTGAATAAGTGAATAAACATTCACAGGTATTGCAAATAGCTGCCTGGCTGAATAGCAATTCATTACACATATATACATACCTACATACATACCTGCCTGTCTGTCTCTCTATCTATATATATAACAAATATCCCGTCCCAAAAAATAGAAAGTATGGTCCAATCTATACACCCGTCTCCACATGTGTGCCATTTTTTATGCGAATCCACCCACCCGTTTGGCTGTGAACCTCAAGACAAGAAAGAATACAACGGTCAGCCAACTTCAATTTATATTATTGACTTCAATTTATATGCAACCTCATCCTCATTTACACATAGGTGCTTACATGCATACACATAACGCCACACACACACACACACACACACACACACACACACACACACACACACACATATGAAGTTCTTAAGATGACCTGCCCACATCATCAGAACTGAGTTCTAGAAACACTGTGTCCCACCCACACTTAACAAGAAAACTTCACACACACTCTACCACAACAAATCAAACTACATGTCTACATCTCTTCTCTTCCTCACATTTCTGCTTCATGTACTATGATTACCTCCCAATCCCCAATCCTGTCCTCTTGGCCCTGTGCCACTGTATTATTGCTCTCTGCTTGCACCCGACCTGTGCATTCTATCCTCATGTCCTATCTCACTCACTCTGTTATTGCTATCTACTAGCCCCTGACATGGGTGTTCCAGCCACATGTAACAAGAAAATTTTTCCCTCACCCTACTCCAACAAACAAATCTACATCTCTGCTCTTTCTCACATTTCCTCCTTCATGCACTATGTCTAGCTTTCACTCCCCAATCTTGCTCTCACACCCCTGTTCCTCCTATCTCATTGGTATCCAGTAGCCCCTCCAACTCTATATATACCCAAGTCTTCCACCACTTACTCGCACTCTTTAATCACACTCCCTTTGCAATATCCTGCCGCTTATATTATGGCATTTGAACCTCAAGGGTATGCCCTGCACTTGCCACCATCTATATCTCTCCCTCTTCCTTTACTCAACCATCTTATTTATATTCTGATCACCGTTTCTTGTGAGTGTGCCTGGCATTTTGCCACCATCTCTATCCTGCTGTCTCCCACTCTCTCTCCTTCTCCTGCACTTCCCTCAGGTTGGGTAACCATGTACTTTCTTTGTGGTAGCACACCTGTTTCTGTCTTCATTCCAGATCTTTCTCTCTCTCTCTCTCTAGCTGGGTAACCTTGTACTTCCTCTATAGCAAGACACCTGTATTTGTCGCACTATAACCTTTTCATCATCATCTCCTCCAATGCCTCCTCCCCTTGTAGAAGTTTATTTTTAATGTCTTGCAAGTATTTGGTGAACCTGTCAGTACAGGTGCCAATTAAAAGCACCCAGTCCACACTGTAAAGTGGTTGGTGTTCGGAGGGGTATCCGGCTGTAAAAACCTCGCCAAAACTGACCTCGCCAGTGCTTATGTCATGTAAAATGCACTAAGTCCACTCTGCTGAATGGTTGGTGTTAAGAAGGGCATCCAGCTGTAAAAATCCTGCCAAAACAGACACAGAAGTCTGGTTCAGGCGTAGGCCTGACTAGCTCTTGTGGTACCGTCCTACCCATGCAAGCATGGACGATGATGATGATGATGATGATATATATATGTATGTATACACACACACACACATATATATACATATATACATACACACACATACACGTATAGACAGATAGATATAAACACACACATAATCATTCATTATCCTTTCTACATTCAATTTGAATGTGTGTGTGTATATGCATTCATACATATATTTTTAGCTCCTGACCAGCTCTAGCTGAACAGGTGTATGATCAGGATTTTTAGCCATAATCATTTCATCTGTTTGTATATCAATATCTACATTGTAGATATAGATAGATAGTAGGGTGTGATTTGAGGGAAGTTGCTGCTAGGAAAGGTTTGATTTTTAAAAGAAGACAGGTGTAGGAAACATTCAATGAACTGTTACCTTTGTTGATAAATGGTTTCTCACTTCATACACAAGCCATACTTGTTTGATCACACAACTTTCTTGAACTCTACTTCGATCATTTGTACTCTGCTAACCACTTCTGTGCAACCAATGTTCTGGTTCTCAGTGTACCAGAGATCATAATTCACCATTTGTGTGCCAATTTGTTATATGTTAAAAACATTACCAAGTCCCATCTTACAAGAAATAGGTACCAAATTCCTCCAACTCAGACCTCACTATCATAAAATAGGATGACAAAATGTAAGCTTAGATATACAAACTGGTGGAGTAGTCTATTGCTGAAATGCCTTTGAATATAGATTTGTTCAACCATGGTAGCATAGCAATGAAATATGGACATCGAATGTGAAAACTTTGATAAGGCTTGGAAGAACTGGAGTGAGTATGTTGAATTTATAGTGTTAAGGTTCATGGAAGAGAACACTAGTTAACATACAATGGCTAGACATTTAAGGTATGAGCTGATGTATTTAGTCTTTTTAATTTTACTTCAGGTTAGCCCTGACAATTTTCCTTATTCATTTTAACTAATTTTAATGTTTCTGAAGATATTTTATTGGCCATATTATGTCAGGTATACTTCAATATGTTTTGTGTAAATTTTTGGAAGAAATGAGTACTTTCGAATAACATCAAAATGTTTACTTTCTGGTAGTACTAAATCATTAATTTACATAAGATACAATGTGCCTGTGTGTGTGTATATATATGTATATATATTTATATATATGTATGTATATATATAAATATATGTATGTATGTATATATACACATACATGCATATATAGATACATATAACATACATATATATATATATATATATGATAGACTCAATCAAATTCAAAATCAAATAAATTATTTTGCATTTGTTGCATCACTTCCTTAATTAGATGTAATCTATCCTAATTTTTGAAATCAAATCTTTTAACTTAATTGGTAGCTAGATAAAATCTTAAAAAAAAAAAAAATTGAAATGCATTCAAGACATATATCCACATTAAGATTTAAATATATGTAATAAAAACCAAATATAAACTAACTGTAAGAAAATATTAGTAAAATGTAGAAACAAAAATTCTTGCTTCGAACATTATTGCTTTTATAGGATTTGTAATTATGTTATTTATTTCTAGACTTCTTATCTCAAAATTATTTTAAATATATTAAAAGAGTTGTTATTTATACATATTTTTTATCTGCTTATAAGTTTTGAAATCTGCGTTAATCTGTAAATCTATTATGTCTTCACTTGGTTATAGAGTATGTTATTTTGTTTCATTGAATTAGGCAAGTTTCTTTACATGAAGTTATTAGGCTTTAAAGTTTATAGTTTTACATTATATTTATGCTTATATAAGACTTAATATGAATAATTTTACATGATTAAGTTAAGTAACCCTTATGATTTATTTCAAACATTTCAGACATCTTCTTTACTACTGTTAACATTTTACGTTTTTCTATCAGGAGAATTTTTTAAGCCATAGCATGCTGCATTTTTTCTAGAAGTGCTTCCCCTATCACTGCCTTGTTACTACAATAGGTGACATGATACACCTACAGTGTACAGGTTAACCAATATTTACACATTATCATTTATACCCTTATCTGCTTTGAGCTTCACCCCCCCCCCCCATCAAAAGAATTATTTCACATTCTCTTGATGCTCTTTATGTTTGATATTGGGTAGAAGGTTGTTTCTAAACTAGTTAATAATTTATGTTATCTGTATTGCCATCGATAATTTATTCATTCTTAGCTGCATCAATATTTTCTGCTCAATCTTCAATATTTCAGGCATTTTAAAATGTATCTTCAATAATGTCAAAGTTTAAGGATATCATTGAAAGTGTAGTACATATTCTTACTTATTCAATTTTATTTATCAATAATAATCATGCAAATGGAGTTGGCATAGCATAATTCGACATTACCATCTCATACACACACAATTTTTTCTCCTGAAATAATTCAATTTTTAACAAAATACTACTTAGAACTCTTGTATATCATATATGAATAATGCATATTTATAACAATATGCATTATTTTTGCAATATGTTTTCAAATAGCAATAACTTTCATTGGATACCTGCATAAAGAATTATTCTAAAAGTAAACATATAAAAAACTTGTGATTTTCTTGTAATTTATACCACTATCATTTTAAAAAAAATTAATTTTCTATATTAGAATGGATTGAAAGAATCAGTTATACAGCATAACACCAATCCTTGTGATGATTTGTTATCTTATCCATGAGGATCAGCATCCTCAGACTTTCTCTGTTCTTTACTGACAATATACATCAGTCAGATCACTTTTGAATAAACATTTATTTTCTGTTTGCATTGGATGTTCACATCAGTACAGTCATTCCTCTTACACATGTTAAACTATTACCGCATGCGACATATAATAACATAATCAAAGACAGGCCGTCGTACAAAGAAAAGAGTGTATGTGAGTGATACATGTATGTGTATGTGAGATATTACAGCAGATAGAAAGAGTCAGTAACACGTGAGCATTTATACCAGTTCTTAAGTACACAATTGGAAGAGTCTGTATGTGAAAGAAGTTGAGGCTGTGTGTGGCAGGGCGATCACTAGTTGTGATGTTGGCTTCCATGCTGGGCCGGGCTCTTGAGGACAGACGTTTATCGCAGGCTGTAACTCTTGTCTGTTTATTTATCGTGGTGAATATGAATCACCAAACAGAATCGAAGAGAGAATATGTGCCGCAGTAGTTTGGATTGGTGTACATAGAAAGTCGTGTTGACGCTGGTGGTGAAGCTGGTGGCAAAGACGAATGCTTGGTAGTAGTCGTAGACTCGTGTTGCTGATGTGGCGATGGCGGTGGTAATCTTGGCTGGACGAAGCTGTTGATGGAGTCGCTGGAACTGCTGCTGCTGCTGTCGTGTGGTACACGGAACAGGTCTCTCAAGAGATCTGAACCGAGACGAAGTTTGCCGCTGAATTAAAGCATTTTATAGTTGATGGTAGGCTCACCAGGCATCAGAAAAATACTCTATCACGTGACCTTATTAGGGGCCGTGATTGGTCAGTTTGCATTCTGGCGGGAACGGTTCAAAGAAGTTGCCGCTTCGAATAATAATCAGTCACGTGATGACAAGGAATGTGTTTTCCGCTACGCCCGCTCTTGTTTATATTTAAATGAGAAGATTGTATGTAATGGCGATAGTAGTTTTGTATCTAATAGCGATAGGTAGTTTCACTACACATGCTTCAAAAATCTGCCATTCACACTGGGAGAAGAACCTTTGTTGCTGACAGTTTAAAAACTAAGCAAACTCTTTCCACTCTCTTCTCATTGTATGTGGTATGCATCTACTATATCTACCTTCAATATTGTGATTGATTATGTCACCTTCATAACATAAACTATTTATTACATATTAGCTGTTAAATTCATACCATAAGTGCTACAGCTTCTAATTAGTTTTATGTAGCTATCATTACTTAAGTTTGTACTGTGGGAGATCCCATTTCAGTTTTCATGAAGCTGTTGTTTGCACTGGGTACACAATATTTTGACTTTACCTAGTCCTTTCCTACTTTTCAAGAGAGGCCATTTACAGGAGAGCATTGGGATGTTATACTATCTGTTACTAATTGGATCTTTTCTGTATCGACTTTTAGACTGTTGTCCTGTCATTTGGGCTTTGAACTTTTTCTGCAGCCTTTTGGCAGATTTCTGCAATGAAAATCAAGTCATTAGCATATGTAACTTTCCGGTTCTAATCTGCAATTATATTGCTTCAGGAACTGTAATGAATAATTGGAAGCTGTAGACAGAGCCTTGGTTAATATCTAGCTGTATTTTGAAACTCTTCACTGAAAACTTAACTAAATTTAGTGCAATTTCTAATCTTCATTTATAGCTTGAATAATTCTTACAAGATATTCATCTCTCCCCAGTTTCTTCTGTGCTCACCAAACTACAGAGCATGAGACCCTGTTTTAGTCCATTTCAAATTAACAAATGCAAAAAGATGTTTGTTCTTTAATGCTATCTTTTCTTGTTGCTTTTACAAGAAATGTTATTTTTGGTTTCCCTATCATGTACTAATTTTGTTTAGACTTCCTTTATTGAGACCCTATCAATGACTCTTTTGAGTGCATTTTCTTTCATCCTAAGACAATTTATGATGATAAAACTATACAAATCAATGAAAATAACATTTTCATACTCTTTCTTAGTTACTTAAGTGAATAATTAGCATAGTGAATATATAACCTGGAATTTTCAATAGTTTGGCATCAATCACAGATTACTTTTACTTTTCCTATCTTCATCTCTATTATTGCCTTCTGAACTTTACTGAAATTAACATCACTTATTAATCTCCCTGCTGACTAATTTTCAGTAGAATTTCACTAACTCATTGGCATTTCTTGCTGAGACATACTTGTGTGATCAAGAAGTTTGCTTATCAACCATGTGTTTTTGCATTCATTCCCACTGTGTGACATAGGCAAGTGTCTTCCATAGCTTGAGTCTTCCAATACTTTGTGAGTGAAATTGTTAGATGGAAAACCACTGTATAAGTGTGTGTATGTGAATGTGTATCTTTGTGTCTTCCCACCTGTGTCTGGCATTGTTTATATCAACTGTAAAATGTATTCAGCTGTTGAAGAGTTTGCCATGTGTAAGATCAGAGAATAAGTAACTTACTAACTTATGCCCAACCCATGCCAGCATGAGAAAAGTGGGTGTGAAAATGATGAGAATGTCTTCCTTGTCTCTAGTGAGTCTAACTGAAACAACTTTTCTTGCTTAAAACTCATATCCTTTCGCTACGGTTATATCATTCCAGTTATCTTGCCAGACATAACTGCCATTGTAGCAAAGCTGACAGGAGAAAACCTGAAATTTTAAATGTGAAAGAGAGAAAGCTGTTACTGATGCTAGTCTAATTTCTCATATAATATCATATATATTTTGCATTATAACAAGTAATGCAATAATGCATTTATAAGATAGCGTTCCTATGTAAATTTTGAATTATAATTTAATAATTCTGGCTTTTACTTATGTTAAAAAAGAATTGATTATTTAGTTTGCAAAAATTATTTTAACAGATGTTAAAAGAAGCATAAATTTTTTGTTACATCAGTAGACACCATATTGATTTATACATTCAAAAGACTGCAAATCACTCTAGAGAGTAAAAAATCAGTTTGGATAAAACATGTAATACATTTATGCAAAATAAGTGAGATACAAGAGAGCCTTCAATGGTCACTCCACTTGCCTCAAATAGCAACTGAATTGCTTTCAAACCATGCTCATTCTTCAAATGGAAGGACACAGGTATTGTAGGGATCACAAATATGAAAAAAGATGGAATACTTATGGTTGGAACACCTTTGATTATAAGTCTTCTCAACTGAAGTTCACATGGAGCTGAGCCATAAGCAGGATAGTTTCTAAAGTTATATTCAGTATACTTTCTAATAAAGAAGGTACTTGTTAATTTAATCCTTATCCTTGTTTCAACATATTCTTGTTTCTTATGAAATTTCTCACAAATAGATTTGAACTTAAAATCCTCATTCACTTTGTGATTTCACATCTACTTTTATCAGTCATAAGAATAGCAAATATATTATAATTAAAGATACCTTTAGGTGCTCGTAGCAATTATTAAATGTTCAGCCTTATAGAAATATAAGAAAATTATATTATACATGGTCCTATGGGCCCCTGGGTCAAGATGCTGCAGCAGTCAACACACTTACCCAAAGATAGTTCTAGTTATCATGTCAAAAGTATTAACTACTTACATACCAACAATAAATAACAACTTTTGCACAATTTTATGGATAACTAAACGCACACATATACTAGCATTATTTATATGTGATTATAAAAAATATGATATTGATATCTTTTTAATTATCAAGGATATTTGTTAAATTTTCAGGTTCTCAGTGGAGTTTGGATTAGAAACGATTATGGAACCGAAAACTTCAAAAATATCTTTTGGTTTGAAAAGATCAAGAAAAAAATTTGGTAATTAGTTTATCTATTGATTCTTTGAATTTACTCTCATTAGCAAAAGACAATAATTTTTCACAAAATACATACCTGCATAATGTAATTTGACGGAATTACATTTGTATTGTCCAACAAGTAAAAATATAACATACCGTCATGAAATTTCTCTCTATACATTCTCTGTTGGAAAATATTTGTTGATATTTATTTATTTTCACACATATACTTGGCACCTTAATGATTAATTTATCAGTATTTCAATCTCTTTATTGAGATAATCAGGAAAAATGCAAAAATCCAATCTACATATGTTCAATCTGATATTTTTAACATATATACAGGATATGAAATTGTTATGACAGAAAGATTAAATTTACCACAATTTGATTATTAACCTGAAATTTTACAGATGTAAACCAAAGAACTGAATAAATGAATATTTTACTGTTTTATAAAAATTCACAATGAAATTATTAAGCATATTAATCAAAAAATGAACCTTCTTTATTTGAAGAAAAAATTGCCATATAACAAAGCAGTGTTCCTAACTTATGACTTGTCTTATGATGTGTTATGAGTTTCAATCCCCTTCTGCACTTCTCTGGATAGTAACTTGGCATTTACTGACTTTCTTTAGACCATGATTATAAAAATAAAGACAAATGTGACAATATAGAACAGAAAGATTATCAAATTAATCTACATTGATTTATGATGATGTAAATCTCTGTTCAAGTCAAAATAATTAAACCATTTGTATGCTTGCAAGAACATTTATTTAGCTAACTATATAAATGTTTGTCTGTTAAAATCAACAACATATGATATAGTCTTTATAGAGTATAAATGAAAATATGAAAATAAACATAAGGCAAAATGTTGAACATTATAGACTTTTCTTATATATTAATAATGGTTAATAAAAAGGCTTAATTGAATAAGTTCTGGTGAATTAAGGTTCACTAACAATTTCATTTGTAAATCTATCTAGCAACTGCCATTTCTATGTTCTGTGCAAAAAGTTAGACTAGTAACCTGTTTTATGTTGTTTAACTGTGTACATGTAAATGAGTTTGATCATTACACTATGATATTCAAAGAAGAAACGGTAGAAATTTTGACATATTCAGGTCTTTTGTGACTGATGAGATTGATGACCAAAGTTTATTGAAAATATGAAGATAAAGAGGGATTATCAAAAATGTGGAGTAGATGTAGAAAACAAGGTACAGTAAAGATCACAAGAGGAGGAGGAAGAAAGATGGGATTTACAGGTCAAAGTTTAGAGAAGTAGAAGCTTTTATGGTAGCGACAAAAGAAGAGAGAAGTAACTGTACATCTATGAGCTAGTGGTTGAAGCATGTCAGTAATTCTTATCAGTCTATCGAATTAACTTCTTTTGAATGCAGTCTAGAATGTTAGTGCATTTGGTTTATAAGGCTTAACAATGAGAAGGCCAAATGTGTGATGGCTAAATTCAAATGCCTGAAAGACCAGAATGCTATAAGCTTGAAAGACTGCAAGCTTGGTCTTTTGAAATATTTTTGGGGGAGAAAAAGATCATAAGAAAAGCAATTTTTTTTTTGCTTAAAAGGAAATTGAAAGTGTATTGGAAGGATATGATGCTGTAGGAATAAACAAAATAGTTTATTTATCAAATATTTCCATTCTTAAATTCTCTTATTAAATATTTTCATTCTTTGCCTTTCAATAGAAATATAAACATACAAAGCAATGAAAAGTTTTAATTTTGATTGTTGAAATTAGGCTTGTGCATTTGTTTATATTCCTTTTCCTTCATTCTTTTATTACATAAGACCAATATACAAACTTCGCCATATCCTTTCCCTTAGGTAATCTGACCTTTGATCATTTGCATTTGGACATGTCACATTTGTCCTCCTAACATCCAGCCAAATAATTAGCTCTCAACATTAATGTAAATAGTAGAGGCACTGAGCCTCAAATGTAAGCAGTACTCTCATGTGGGTTTTACTTAAGTGTTATAGATGGTCAGCACTGATCAAGGTTGAAGTATATGCTGGCTCTAAAAAGGAGTCTTACATTTTAAAATGATAGCAATAACAACAATGTGTCTGTAGTTCACGGGATTGGAAAGATAGCCCATTTTAGAATAGGATGCACTGGCATATTTCTGATGATCAGAATAGACACCTAGAGAGAAAGAAATCAGAGTTCAGCAAAGATAGAAATTGTATCTAGAACACACTGTTTGAGTATGATGGAAAGGATGTCATCAGCACTAGCCAATGGCTGGGTTTGACTAATCCAGGAAATTCATGCACTTGGTGACTGTTTGCATGAAAATCATGTGACTGTTAGTGTGAAAAAGGAGTGTTTGGCAAGAGTTTTGTTGAGTACATAGTATATAGGAATAGAGGTGAAATGAGAAGCAAAAGATTTCATTAAATGAAATTGCATTTAGATAATAATTTTGTCATTGCAATAAAATCAGTCATGATGCCAATAAAATCTTGCCAGTATATTGTATGACATTATCTGTTTATGACAGATTCAATATAAGTGAAGGAACTGATTGCTATTAGTGTCTGGGATATCTAGGAGGACTGATTGCAGATTAGTTAATATCATATTCTGTGCATTGTTATTGTTTAGCTCCAGCTTAATCCCAATCAAGCAAACCTCTTATCAAAGATATTTCAACCCTGACCATACAGTTCATCTTTCACTACTGTGTATCTAGGATGACATTACCTGCTGCATTTTCTTTAAGATAGTAAGGTGTGGGATATGTGTCAGTTATTTCTGTGAGATCAAGTGACCAAGTAGAAAATTTCTCATCTCAGTATGGTTGAGAGAGCTGCTCTATTTCCAGATAGTAACAATTAAGCCAAAGTCAGCAGTAACAAATTAACTAATGTTTTATTGAATACTTAATTTTGTACTGCAAGGGTATCACTTCCCATAAGTAATGTCTCAAATTTTTGTTTTATATTGGAATTTGGCGAATAAAGAACCTCTTAACGATCTGAAATCATATGTTCCCTTGGTTGTTTTCCAGCTGAAGCTGCTAATACTAAGAGTAGTCTGAAGTGAACAAGTGAAAAAATTTGTACTCCACTTGTGCTATTTTAAATATTGAAGACCTGATGTTTTACCTATACTATGAATTGTTCAGATAACATCTTCAATGCTTATGTCATGAACTAAATGATTTTATTGCATTAAGAAAGTAGGTATACTTGATAGTTAAACGACTATTATGTTTTGAGATTTCCAGAGTTTTCTAGTGCCTGTGATCAAAACCATTCTACTTGTGACCATCCATCTTATATCATTTATCTAGAACTACATTATTCAGTGTGCCCTTTTTTTTTAAAAGATGGTAGACTGTGATTTGAAGGTAATTTGTCTGCTATTTGTGGCAGTGAAGTGATTATGTAAAAGTTCCCTCATTAGCTTTACATTGCTGAGGGCTACAATTTATGAATTGATAGAATGATAATGATTTATACTGGGTGTCCAGAAAATC
The DNA here is from genome assembly GCF_001194135.2 of Octopus bimaculoides. NCBI lineage: Eukaryota > Metazoa > Mollusca > Cephalopoda > Octopoda > Octopodidae > Octopus > Octopus bimaculoides. The sequence goes on from NC_068987.1 coordinate 81,128,772, forward strand.
TTGTCTAATTTTGGTAAAAATAAGTAACTAATCTGTATAATAATAGACAAATCATTGACTCAATTGTTATTATTGAAATGGTTGTATTTGTATAATTGGAATGTAAAAAGAACAGACACTCTGTAATTTTAGTTAGTTGTAATTCAATTCAAATTGTTCCCCTTCATAAAAAATAATCAATTTTATGTAGAATTGAGCAAAATTAAATATGTTTTTTTTTTTAACATTATTGATTAGTTTGTCAGTTTTACTAAAATTTGGTGAAACTTTCTGGATAGCCCGATGCAACATATATATATGTTCCTGTGATATAAAATATATGTACATAATGTTTTATGTAAATATAGTATTACATTGTACATTCACATATGTACACTATGGGGAAAGAAAAAAAGTAACCATTATGTATTTGATTCAAAAGATGCACAAACAACCAATAAATCATCAGCTTATTGTTGCAACAACACAATGTAACACAAAACAGATTAGTGATCTATTCATGCTTTTAAACTGATATATCATCAAATATCAAGTCTCTACTTGAAGAGTAACTTCTATTGAAACTATAACTATTTCTAGGTAATATGAAATTGTAAACCTGGTCATTGCTGGCTTAAAAGAGCCAAGTAAGAAATGAAAGAAGAACGCATATCAGCCCTTTACAATTGTATTCTCTACTATGTAACAATAAGCTAATTGATGAACTAAACTAGTAAATTTTGTATCGACATGTGAAAATAAAATTTGTCTAAATCTCTACAAGATAGATAGCAGAGTAATAATGTTCATTGAAAAATACCTATTAGATTTTACTTAAAACAATAATGGAACACCTTACAAGTCACTATTGTAAACAAGCAAATGAAAATTCCAGGAATGATGTATCCTATTCCGCTTTGTGTTAATTTGTTTCTTTTCTTGAACACAAATATATTAAAATCTTTATAACATTTTAACAAAGTAGAAGTGATAATTTTTATTTTACATTCTGATTCATTGATTATATTTGTGTCATTATGATATTTTGGTGTTAAAGTTTTTGTGAAATATATCTGATGGTTCTAGATCCTAAACAGCAAGGTAACAAATGCATCTCTGTGAAATATTGAGATGAATATCCTCAAATCGTTATCTTTTTTGTATAAGAATTATATCTTAATACATGAACTCATATCAGATTACTTACTAAATGAGTAAAACAATTTTTCCCAATATTTGCTTATATTTCTCCTTACAATTGATTGCAAATACATGATCACAGATGAATATGTATACATACATACATATATATATATATATATATATATATATATATATATGCTTATACATATATATAATGTCTAAATATGTATATATCAATATAGGAATAGGTATATATCAATACGCTTATAATATCTAAAGAACAGTTATTGAAATCATTCAGTTACATAATTATAATTACAGGTTATTATATTAAATGTGATGCGCTGAAAATAAATTGAAATTATAACTTTAATATGGGGAAAAAATTTGTTAGTGTTAAGGAAATTTCTCTCAAAGGGAACAAGAGAAGGATAAAAATCAAATGAAGTTATGTAAGGAAGAACTAGGGAGAAAGTGGTAAGATCTTTTGTGGGTATAGTGACAAATTTCTTGGTGAATACAAATTTAAAACTCAAGTTACTCATTGACTGAATCTGAACATAAGATTTACATTTACAAAATATCAAACTTTTATCTAACAACTACATAAGTTGCTTTTCTTACATCAACATACATAGATTTTGATAAACAAAATGTATCTAGTTTATAGGAGGGTTTGTTATTTGGAATATTACCTTTGAGTTTTGATTTCTGTAAAAATCTAAATTGGATGTTTTTACTAATTCCAAAAATTGTATAGTATGAGGTAACAAGAAAACCCCATAGTTACTTATCAAGCTAGAAACAACATCCAAATCTCTCATTACAGCTTAGCATCTGAAAAATAAGGAAGAACATATCGAATAATATAATTTTAGATAAACATTGCCTGAAAAAATATAAAACCTCAACAACAATGAAAGACAGGGTGGTTACAGCTGGAATGCTTTCAATTGCAAGACTAATCTATGGCTTTACAAAAACAATGTGTATTAATTAATATTCATGAGTGTTACCAATAATGAATTTAAAAGATTTACTCAAGATTCACTGAATATATTAAAAGTAGTCAGTAATGGAGGTAATAAGAATTTTATGATATATATATATATATATATATATATATATATATTATAAATAAAATTTCTAAAAGTTGTAGTTAATCAATTTTATTTTTATTACAGATCTGTTATTAAAGTTACTGGCAATTATATACCAGCTTGTTCAAACTGATGCTTACAGAACTAAAAGGTATTTAACAATACGTTTGACTATGTATGGTGGCTTACTGGTTGCTCTCATAAGAAACAAATGTTACCATAGTTTACTGCAAATGAAGCTCAAGTCTATGTGGTTATAATATTCATAGTGATATATGGATGGTGGATTGGCAAAACCAGTAGGGTTACAGATACAGTGCCTTGTAATATTTCAGTGCTTTTACTCTGTGTTCAAATCTTGCCAAGGGATACCTTTGTTTTTTTTTTATCTTCCTAGAGTTCGTAAAATAAGTACCAGTTATGTATTGGAATTACCTAATCACCTATGTCCACCCGCTAAATTTGTCTATATTAGAAATCAATACTTTGAATGTAAAATACACTTTCAAAGTACATTTCGTAACCAGTTTCTATGATGCCTTGAAATTTTACAAATATATGTGATTTGAAGATAGTTTTGCTCTTCAAAATATGTTTGGTTTGGCTGGCAGTGTTATCACTTCTGCTGTTAGAAAATTATCCATTCCCTTCATGCTTTCAAAGACATGCGAAATAAGAGGTCTTTTACATGATAAGCAGGTAATGGTTAGTGACAGGAAGAGCATCAAGATGTAAAATAATGCCTCAATAATATATACGTTTAACCCATGCTAACAGAAAAAGGAACATAAAATGAATGAACATTCAATCAATCAATCAATCAATATATATACATATTAAAAATCGGGAAGGCTGGTTTGTGGGATTACCTTAGGTTTCCTGCCCATAAAGGGTTTAGCTCTATGGCGTATCGTCAGATCCCTAAAACCTGTTGGCTCATAACCTCTTGAAAATATGGAGGGGGAAATGTGGACAGAAAACCTAAGGTAATCCTATAAACCGGCCTTCCCATTTTTAATATATACTGTTCTACATCTTAAAGTGTGCTTCTTTCAGATTTATGTTTTTTACAAACGATATAGATACATATATATATATATATATATATATATA
>NC_068987.1:81132476-81139535 GCF_001194135.2 Octopus bimaculoides
ACACGCACGCACGCACACACACGCACAAACGCACGCACACACACACACACACACACACACACAAGTGTGTGTGTACTACAACAATATTTGAACCACCTGTAGATCTCCCTTTTTTATGATGTGTATCACACACACACACACACAGATATATATATATATATATATATATATATATAAATGTATCTGTGTGTAATTGTATTTATATGAATGCATATACACGTGTGTGTGTATGTGTGTGTTTTATGCATGTATGTGTGAGTGTGTGTGTGTGCATTGTGTTAGTGGTTATTGTTATATAAAAATCCGAATTTTTGTTCAATACAGTTAGTAGTGTATCTTTTGAAAACCAAGTAATGAAAGCAATGGTTATGTTGCAGTCTTATTAGATCGTACTAGTGAAGCATATTTAGTGCAGGTGGCAAAACTTCAAAGTATGTATAGAAATAAAATGAAATTTAGATTCACTTATACTCTCAGAGTTTTTTTTTTATATTTTAACTATTCTTGAGAGATATTGTGTCTTGTGATTGCAAAGATAATCCTAGATAATAAAATTTTTTCAACTCACTATTTTTGACTCCACAACTGCATGTTTATTTGGCATGCCCCACTTCTTTTTTCCCCTCTCTCTGTCTGTATGTGTGTGTGTGTGCATATATATATATATATATATATATATATACAAACAATATATGAGTATATGCATATATATGTACATGTATGTATATACGTTCAGGGAGAGAGAGAGAGAGAGAGAGAGAAATTAAGAAAAGGAGAGATACTGATTACTTTTGCCTTGCTAACTGCCTTGAATATGTTTTACTGATGAGATTTTATCATCAAAATATGTCTTAAATAGATCCTCTCCAAATAGCATTTCTTAATGAATTGTGTCAGCTTAATTTCATGTCACACTTCTTTTAGAAGCACAAAAACTTGTATTTAAACTTCCCCTGTTAGAAACAAGACAGATACAGTGAGATTCCTCGTGACTGTCTCACAGTCTTTGATGATCTCTCATGGCCAAGCCACATATCACAAAATGAAAGATTTCTCATAATCACCAAGAAATACTTCAATATTGTTTAATTGCTAATCTCCTATATAACCAGTGAAACTTACACTAGAGCTCTGCTCACATACTTGGAATGCTGTTGCTGCTGTTACATGCACAAACACTGTAGACAGTATCCTGCCCCCACTCCACCCAAAGAACCATTTTTATGACTGGTAAAAACTCAGTGACCAGTATGTTTCACACAAGCCTGCAGACATAGTATTTCATTTATTTGTCTTGCTTTCCTTTATTGCTACTACAGTGGTGTCTTCTTCTCTAAACCAGATAGTTATCTAAACTAGATAACTTTATACCCTCTCTATACAGGCTTATTTGTCTTATGCCTCTCTCTTATATATTTTCATACACACATATATATGTGTGTAAATATAGACGTATTATTTTGTTTTGATTTTAAAATAGAACAATAATAATTAAATATGTTAGTTGTAAATATCTTGAGGTTAGATGCAATTTTTCAGTTTAATGTTAATCTATTTTTGAAATATTTTCAGTTCTATTGATGACTATGTCTTTCCTCCTCACATTAACTAAACTGTAATTTAACATCTTAACATCTAATTTCTAATGTAAATATCTACATTTTTGGTGAACTTGGCCGTTTCATTTTTGAAATAATTGTTTAACTTATTTATTTATATTTTGATATATTATTGAATACAATTCTTTATTACAACACACATTTCTATTGCAGGGATATCTATTATCAGAATGTTAACTGCTTTAAGACACAATCTGTTCTTGACACTTTACTTAACAATATATCCCACTTATTGGAAGTGCCTCGTTGGGATCTACATGTTGTAAGTTACATTTGTTATTCGTAATGACAGTTTTCATGTAATATTAATTGGGATATTGCAAACTTACTCCATACTCAAGAAAGGCTCTCACAAAAATGTCTATGTAAAGTAACTAGACATTTTCAAAAACATTCAACACTTTCATGACTGTATTTTTAACTTTTAGTTAATTTTGATAATAACAAAAAATTTAAAAGGCTTTAGTAAAAAAATTGTTTCTTTTTAGAACATAACAAAGGATTGTTATCTTAAGTTCTGATGGAAGATTTAAAGCTAAATGTGACTAATTTAAAATGGGTTTTGTATCAAATAATCAGATTGGCAGCAAAGAGATAAAAGTTTGATTTACACGGTAACCCTTAATTATAAAATGTTAGTATTTATTTTGTAAAAATTCAGTTTTAATTGAAATTATCATTCTGAAATCTATCAAAAATAATTTCTTAATTTTACAGACACTTTTTCCATACATTGTGGGGCAGTTCGTTTGCTTCTGTTCTTAATACTTATTTCTCTTCATCAACATTTATATTCACTTTTTGTTATCTTATGAGTAAATAAGGTTAAGCTCTTCTTATAAGAAGTATTTTAGACACTTGTTAGTAAGTACTTATGTATCTGTAAATTAGTCAGTGTGATGCAGGTTAATCATTAATTACTGTGTGTTTTCTTAAAATACAGTCTAGACCATGAGTAAACTTTGCTAAGCTGTATCTCAGCATTACAAAGAGTGAGAAAATATATATTTTCAGAAGTTGTCTATCCATCTACAAACATTGTTTAGAGTATTATTGTAAACAGACATTTACAGAATCTGCTTCCCTTAAGCTGCCATTCATAGAATTATACTCATCATGGTTTATCTTTAGTAAATAGATAAGAACTGATATATTACTTTCTTTGTTTCTACTTACTAATGGTGATTAACCTATTATTTCATGTCTGCTTGTGCTTTCAGACCATAAATTTTTCTTCATAACAACTTACAAATGAAAATAATAATTTTAACACTCAGTTGTTTTCAGTTATTATACCAATAAATCTTCCCTGTTTTTTTATTTGTTAACATTAACAAACATTGTATTTAGTTAGAATCTTATGTAATTCCATACAGAAAATGAACTTTAATCTTTAGTTTAATATAGAAAGAATATATAGTTAGTAACAATATTTAATGTCTTTTTATACAATGTCATATTTTTTATGGGTCTTAGATAATTATTTTGTTACCCTTTAATAATTTAGGCACCTTAGAGTTTTCACAAAAAGTGGTCGTTCAAATACCCTGCTTCTTGATGTGATGTCACTTCCTCCTGACACTTCTTGTCTTTCCTAGCTCTTAGTCCTCCTCTCCCTGCAATCTTCCATACCATGTTAGCCCTCAAAGAGGAGTTAGGTCAACATAGTTGATATTCAGATATTTTTGTATACTGATGTTTTAGGAAAAAACTGTTAGGATGCAGTTAGAGAAAGTATTGGAAAAGGGTTTAGTATGGGTTCTGTGAAGTGCTATTAAACAAAATGCATAACAAGGAAAAGAGAGGTGAGAGAATCATGTGTCTGAGTGAGGTTAGTGTACAACTGGAATATGAGTAACAATGTATGGTTTATCTTAGATCTGTATTAAATATCTGATAGATTTTACAAGAATAAATCAATAATAAATCAGCTGTTCTGCATTTTGAGATACACTTTTTAATTTTGAGTTTGCACTTTTATTTTCTAGCTTTTATAAAATTTGCCTTCATGGCCACTTTTTCTAGAACATATGATTAAACATAAGTTCCAACATTCGTACTATTATGTCTAATAGATCATTATCATCATCATCATCATCATCGTTTAATGTCTATTTTCCATGTTAGCATGGGTTGGACAGTTTGACTGGGGTCTGGGAAGCCAGGAGGCTGCACTAGGCTCCAGTCTGATCTGGCAGTGTTTCTACAGCTGGATGCCCTTCCTAACGCCAACCACTCCATGAGTGTAGTGGGTGCTTTTTACATGCCAAAAGCACAGGGGCCAGAGGATGGAATCTGTTTTCTGAGCATCTGTGGTGTTTATTGCCCCTATGCATCTGCCGCACATGAAAGCTATATTCTCGGTTAATCTTCCTTTGATGCTGCTGTACCTCTTATGTGTCCATAGCTTACACTGGGTACATCTTATGGAATTTCTACCAACATCTTTTCTACACATTGAACAGGGCCACTTACCTGAGGGTGTGTGTGATGAGTTCGCCTTCCTACTTACTAGAACTTTGGTCCTTGCAACATTGACTCTAAGGCCTTTTGATTCTAAACCTCGCTTCCACACCCGGAATTTTTTTTCTAATTCTGGTAGTGATTCTAATTCCAGCTATGAGGGCCAGGTCATCAGCATAGAGGAGCTCCCACTTGTCTTGAATTCCTCTGTTATTGCCTGGAGGACTATGATGAATAAAAGGGGACTGAGGGCTGAACCTTGGTGGACCCCTACTTCTACCCAGAATTCTTCACTATGCTCATTGCCAATCCTAACCTTACTAATGACCTCTCTGTATAGGGCTTGTACAATCATTATTAACTATTCATCAATCTCTAGTTTCCGCATTGCTCACCAAATTACATGCTATTCTTTTAAAAATGGGAGGTCACACTGGATTGTCCAAGGTCATAACTGAAATTTCTTTTATCATAAATCTACTCAATCAGGTCAAACTTGCTGTAAATAACAAACTAATGGCTATATCTTTCCTTCTCTTAGAAGTGGCACGGATACCTTTTAATCATGGATATCTCAGATCATCTGTTTTTAATAAGGCACTTGAGCTTTTATTATTTATTTCATAAATCACGTTTATCTCATCGTTTTTAGATGCATTCTAAATTTTGTAGCTTTACTACTGGTTTAATTTTTTTCAGTCTGCTACACTTCAAATAATTTTAGCATTAAAAAGTATATAAAATTTTTATATGAAAATAAATTCTTTAACATCATACAGAGATGCATTTTCTCAATAAATTCTTTTTAATAATTTACTTTTAAATTTCTAATAAATGTCCAATATTAGAGATATGCCCGTTTATTTGAGTATAAAAAATTTTCATATTAAAATCATGACTGAAATTGTTTTTGTTATTTTTCATCAGTGTTTCTTAAAATGATAATATAAAAAACCTTAAATAAACAAAAGTTGCACTTATATTTAAATGATTATAATTAACTGCTTTCTTAATAATTTGAAGTTTTGAGAAATGAATTTATATTTCATTATGAGTTTTAAATAAATGGAAAATTTGTTGCAGATTTGTTGAACCATAGGTGGCATCAAAATTTTGATGTTATATATGGTTCAAGAAACCTAGATCTAATTTAATACATATGATTAAAGATTTACATCTAATTAAAAAAATATTAACTAGACTCAGCCACTGAATTTTAGATTGTATATTTTATATATTTTTATATTGGTGAAAAATTTTATGCAACATGCATATTTTTAATATATTCTTTTATATAAGGAATAAATTTCTATCAATTGAAATACTAAATTAAAAAGGACAAATTTCCATAAGTAACATATTCTTATATTTTTTATTTGACAATTTGCATTTTGTTATTTTTCTCATGGAAAATATCAGATATTACTTTAATGCTGTTAAAGGCAACAACAATTTCCTATTATGAATCACCACTTGTTATGTTCTTTGCAGTTTCAATTACTTGGAAAATCAATAAATGACATCGAATCAAAATTAGTTATCTTGAAAGGTTTCAAATAAAAAGATTACTTTGAAAGATCCCCACTGTGAATTTGTCACATAATTTACATGACAAATGATTGCAGTGAAAGAAAAACCTTAATGAAAAGATAATTTCAATACTGAATAAATATGCTAACAAATCTGTCTTCAAATCAAGATTAGTAAGATTAATCATTTTAGTGATATAGAATCATGAAACATTTATTTCTGCATAAAACTTTTTCTAAAATATAATTATGATATCATATATTTTGAACTAACTATATTACAATGTGTATTGTTCTGCATATACATTTCATTTTAATATGTCTAAATATTAATTTATGATAAAATAGTGTTTATTATATGCAGGGAAATATTTCTAGCTACAGTATCTAAATAGAATATATAAAGTGGGTTATTAATATTTTAAGCAATCAAACTTTTGTTAAAGACAGCAATTTGAAAAACATTATTTTTCATCAAGGTCAAAGAAATGTAATTATCCTGTGTATTCTATTAGGTCCTAACAAAATATTAATTTCTTACTAAGGCATGAGACATGAAGCCTACTTTTTTTGGAGCCAACCAATTAAAATTTTCCAAGTATATTTTATTAACTTTGAAAAGATCAAAAGTTAACATGGGTAGAATTTGATGTACAGAGACAAAAATATATTGTTTTGTTTAACTCATTACATTTGCTTAGAAACAAAAGTAGCAGGAATTGATCAAGATATGATTTCTTGAAAAAGGTTACCTCACACTTTTATGGACCCAAATAATAACTACAAGTCAATTCTTTCCATATGCTTGTGTTTTTATATAGGATAGGAAATTAAAATCAGTGTTAAAAAAATTATATTCATGTACAAGGTTACCAAATATATTGACAAACCTTTTAATGTAATTTAAAGCTTTGCTTCAAATGATAGATTAAAGAAAACTGACAGAAATCTTAGCACACTGGGCAAAATGCTTAATGGCATTTCATTTGTCTTCATGTTGTGAGTTCAAATTCCACCAAAGTCAATTTTGCCTTTCATCATTTTGAGGTCAATAAAATAAGTATCAGCTAAACACTGGGGTCAATGTAATCAACTCACTCTCTTCCCCCCAAATTGTTGGCCTTGTACTTATAATAAAGGATTAAAACTTTTCATATGAGACATATTTTCCTTTCTTTTTTTATATGTCTGGCTGTATAATTATAACCATGATTTACATAATATTTGGTAGAGGCGCAATGGCCCAATGGTTAGGGCAGCGGACTCGCGGTCATAGAATCGCGGTTTCGATTCCCAGACCGGGCGTTGTGAGTGTTTATTGAGCAAAAACACCTAAAGCTCCATGAGGCTCCGGCAGGGGATAGTGGCGAACCCTGCTGTACTCTTTCACCACAACTTTCTCTCACTGTTTCTGTTGTGCCTGTAATTCAAAGGGCCAGCCTTGTCAC